>NC_056741.1:46919337-46939337 GCF_019279795.1 Protopterus annectens
TGTACTTTTCTAGCAAATAGCTGAGGATTGAAGTCATCAAGTAATGACAAACACTTGAGTTTAAGACTCCACATCCTTAAGAATATTCATGGTAATGCAAAATGTACCATTCTACAAACTTCCTGTGTTTGTAGCAGGAATATTTAAAGTCTGTCCCTATTTACCCCCCCATCATTTTAGGCTTTGTCCAGATGTGATGCTCTGAGAGGTTGTGAGGTAGGATCACAGCTCAGGAGCCTGACTCAACCTGGGAAAAGACAGCTCATATATGACAACCATGCTGGGGTGTCTGTCAAACAGTTGTTACTGTGCCACTGCTAGGCCAGTTAATTGGATGTTGTCCATGTCCATGTTACCTGTGAATATGAGTATGACACATTTGTCTTGTAAAGCTAAGAGACCTATATAGGGCATGTGTATGGTAAAGTACTGTTGCAGACATATTTGCTGAACTGCATGTGATATATTGAATTAATATCATTCAACTGTACAGTGTTCCGCTGGACAATAAGCACATTTGTGAATGATATCTGTAGTCACATACACATATACCTGTGTTATGTCAGCCAAACCACTGGCAGGTCTGTGAGCAATGACATTGTAACATAATAGCCTATTTATGACTGTTGGATATAATCCAGGTTATCACAGTGATGTCAAACCCTACTCATCACTGCAATCCAGGTAAAAACCGCACTTTCCAAAACTAAGAATATAGCATCCATGGAATCAGACAACGTCCCGGGCTGTGTACTACATGAACTACAAAATTAACTGGCACCTCACCTAAGTGTTGTCATGTTTAATCATAGCCTCACCTCAGCCGTCGTACCCACTGAGTGGCGCACAGCTACAGTTATCCTACTCCACAAGGGGGAATCCACCTTGGATCCTGGAAACTACCGCTCCATCAGTCTGACAAGCCTGATCTGCAAGGCCATGGAACATATTATCATGGAACTTATAAACAAAGACATTGGCAACCTTCAAACACTAGACCCCACCCAGTTTGGGTTTGTGAAGGGCCGATCATGTCTACTGAACCTGACTGACTTCTTTGACTCAGTCTCCAGAGCCGTGGACAATTTAAGGTAATTTACACAGCATATTTGGACCTCACCAAGGTCTTCAACACCATCCCCCACTCTGGAATCATATATAAACTTACTAAGTTGGGCATAAATCCCTACATCACTCAATGGGTTTCCAACTGGCTTACTGAAAGAACCCACACTGTAAAAGTAGCCGACTCCAAATCCAGCTCCAGACAAGTGACAAGTGGTGTACCTCAAGGTTCAGTCCTGGGACCGCTCTTGTTTGGCATCTACTTCACTGAAGTACAGGCCAGCACTAAGCGACTCTGGCTAACAAAGTTCACAGATGACTGCAAACTGGGAGCCTTTATTGGATCCCCAAATGACGTGAATATTCTACAAAAGGGCCTTACAGAAACAGATGCTTGGTGCCAGAGCCATGGGCTCAAGCTCAGTGCCAAGAAGTGTATAGTTATCCCTTTTGGAAAAACCATGTACCCATGAATTACCACATTGGTGGCAGTACACTAAACACTGATGTGGTCTCACCTTCGATAACCACATCAACACAATAGTCAGGAAATCCTTCTATGTGGCACACTTCATTACTAAGGACTTTTCATCCAGAAAAAAAGGAGGTCATTGTCCCACTGTACTCATCCCTCATTAGACCCATCATAGAGTACAATGCTCCATTTGGTATGTACCTCACAAGACATCTGCAACAACTGAAAAGGGTGCGGAAACACCTTACTAAAAGAATCACAGGCCTAAAGCAGATGTCCTATGCTGACCGACTAAAAAAACACCAGCCATACTCTGTTGCATATCGTCTACTCAGAGGCGATCTCTGCTTAACATTCAAGGCCATGTCAAACCCAGAGCTGTTGGACATGCTACACTTAAAGAAATCCCAATCCATTAGAGTCACATGCTCCAGGGTTCTAAACCTTGTCATCACAATGAACAAACATGGTGGAGCGATAGGTTCCTGACCCAGAGACTCCCCATACTCTGGAATAGACTGCCCATACATGTCAAGCAGAGCGCCTCCTTGGCCCTCTTCAAAAGGAACCTTGAAGACTGGATGGGAGATAGGAAATTTACCCTGGGGATCATGTCAGTCACCCTGCTAGACACGGGTCCAGAGAAGAAATAGCCAGGGAATTGTTATGGCTAGGCTTGTACAGGCCCTAGGGATGATAGCCTAGTACCAACCAACCTACAAACCTACTGTGCAATCAATGTACTAATGTATGGTGCAGCTATATTAACATAGTATCAGTACTGATGTCCCTTTTGTTACCCATTTATGTGTGCCATTGTTCAGACATACTGCTATAACAGGTTGAGAAGTATGACTGAGCAGCAAGACTGTAAATACAGTGCACCATACTAACTCAGAACATCAATCTATACCAGGTATCCCCTGAGCACATGTAGGTATGCATATGTTCAGCGGGAAGACCCAAAACTAATCACATGGGTATCAAGCAGTCAGGTACACAGGATGTGCATGTTGCACATATGTGTAATATCCATGTCAGTGCATACAACAGACATAAATGTGTACAGCTACTGGTTGTTGCATTGCCCTGACACTGATATGGGTACTAGAGTAGGCATGATTATCAGGTAGTAATAGAAGTGTCCAACTGTGTTATGACCCTCTGTCCATGCCTAGCACTACCAGCTATATCAACACCTATATACAGTGGATATCACAAGTGTACACACCCCGTTGGAATGCCAGGTTTGTGTCCTGTATGACAATCAGACCACAGAGGATCATTTCATAATGTTTCTCATCTTGAATGTGACCCCTAGCCTGTACAATTCCATTGAAATACAATAAAAGGTGTTTCTAGGAAGGTGAGCAACTATTGCCAAGTGAAGATAGGCCATGAAATTAGAGTCCAAACCAAGACAAATGAATGCTGTAACCATCTCAAGAGCTGCACTCATTCAACTGGCTTATTGTACTGACTATTTCCATGTTTTTACAGACCAGATTGCTATGCTTTCAATTGAATTGTACAGGCTATTGGTCACATTGCAGGTGGGAATTGTTTTGAAATGAGTTATTGTGGTGTCATGTTTCAATTGCACAAGTACCAGGCATTGTAACAGGGGTGTCTACACTTTATATCCACTGTAGCTATATGGACTCAGCAGTACCTGACCTGTATAACCAGCCTCCACCAGGGTAGAGTAATCCCATTTGGTGGACAGCAGCAATAAACAAACAACATAATATATTGCTACATTGGCTGTACAGGGGCACATAGGTGCAGGCAAAAACTTGGAAGCAAGTCCTCTTATATCTGAGCAAGCATGTTAGTTCACAGGTGACTTCCTGCAAGGCTGACTATGACTACAAATCAGACATATCCACACCACCAAGGACAGTTGCAACAGTGTCTCCACATATGTTGTCAGTCTCAGAGGAAACAACACAATTCACCCTGTACTGAGGGTAAAGAGCACCTCATACAGACATGCCATAGATATAGGCAACCTGCATCAGACAGGTTAGGTGGGAACATTGCCACCCTGTCCACCCCAGTTGTACAAGGGGATATGCACATCAACCACACTCCTCCCCTTAGCAATGGTGAACATGTACATATTGCCTATTGATGGCTACAGTAGTATATCTCCATAGAGGCATAATAACATCACTGTCTGCCTCCTACATGAACTCAGGCATGTGCTCACAGCTCCATCACACACCACAGTCAGAGACCTGCCACCATTCACACACCATTCACATGGAAGATGACCACTGTCAACTCTCTACAGAGAAATGAAAGGAGAATAGAGGATTATGCAATTAAGTGTCTAACATTGAGGGAATAAGCTAGCTCAGGCCCAGGAGTGTAATGCAAGCTGCTATAGCCATGATAGCTTGGAGGCTTATGTTGTAGTGTGGATTATCTACAAGTAATATCCACTGTTGATGTGCAATTTGACAATCGTATGAGGGCCTGTGACCTTTTTCCTGTTAATGTCTTCCAGGTAACATGCAGAAGGCTCACCTACCAGCATTCTCTGTTGGGGAAACTGACATCATCACCCAATTTGTGATCGGACATTATGCCCTGTTATTTGGACAGAGAGCAGAAGATGTGTGGGAGAGTACCACCCTGTGGAACAGTCTGGTCCACAGGGTAAATGATGCCGGCTTGCACAACCAAATTTATGAGCAGGTGCAACATCGGGCCATCAACCTCTTCCACCATGCCCATCAATGGGCTTCTGCTGTAGTGACGGACTGGCTAGCCAGAGGTGGGGGCCCAGCCATCCAGCTCCCACTGACACCCACCAAGGAGCTCCTTAACAACGTTGGGACACCTGCCCAATGCACAAGCCATGAAGCTGATGGATGCATTGTGGAGGTGGGTTGCACACACACACACACACACACACACACACACACACACACACACACACACGCGCGTGTGCACACACACACACACACACACACACACACGCGTGCACACACACACACACACACACACACACACACACACACACACACACACACACACACTGGGCGAGTAGCATGTAGTTAAGGGCCCACTGGGGATTAGTATACTAATGTCTCAGACATACATGTATCTCTATTGTATCTACATCCATGTGGAAGGTCCGATTACAGTTCTGGATGGGGTTTTCTAATGCACAGAGGTGCACATCTATGGTAAGGACAGGGCATTGTGTATTATTGGGGTTAGTACTGTTAATGTGCAGGCATGCTGTATCCATCCTGTACCAAGGCCACATGTGAGTCTTCTGACAATAACTCCCTCTCAGAACTACAAAGGACCCTATGGTCTGCATATGGGACAGCAGCCTGAAGCTGGTGAGTATGACATTGTTCTGGTGTTGCTTGACAATTCTCTAGACATGTGAAGGGCATGCAATTTACCATGCACACAACCATCAGTAATAGCTATATTGATTTATGTAATAGCTATAATGTTTTTTGTGCATGTTCACTTGTGCTGGGGTTAACTGCATTGCATCACAGTGGTCACCAATTGGGCCTATCTGACATGAATTCAACATTCCTGTAGCATACCACACAACTTGTCAGTACCAAGACATCTGGACAGATGCCATCAAAATGGGCTCGACAAATGGCCTGAGGTAGGGACATCTGTGGCATATTAGTGGGATACAGTGGATATTAATTGTGTACACACCCCTGTTAAGATGCAAGTGTTCCTGTTACATACTAATTAGGACCACAATATGTCAGTCCACACCTCTTCCAGCCTTTAATGTGACCCATAACAGCAACAGTTCACTTGTAAAACCAAGCATCTGGACTCATGTATAGCGCCTACAAGGCTGGACACCTGTGAGGGCAAAAGACTTCGTATCAGCATGATGTTTCAGTCAGGTATGATACCTCATGCTGCCATATATGTCAGTACACTCACTGTGGCCTATTTGGCTACAATATCACATACATGAGCATTAAGGCACACAGACCACTTCCAACCATGTATAGGCTGTAAACATATGGATATTCCAGACACATCTGTACAGAGGACTTTGCAATGGTTTAACCTGCTGCATGTGAGGCAGATGCTGTTACCACACTATATAAAGTAATGGCAGTGGAAGGTGGTCACCAGCCATGTATGGTGCACACATCAAAATGGTATATGATCATCACACACACACACACACACACACACACACACACACACACACACACACACACACACACAGTTGCCAGCAGTGGGATTAGAAATCCTGCCTATCTAGTTATTTCTACTATTGTGCTATACAGTTATCAGACGCGCCACAGAGCTTATACATTTCCACCTATTCTAAAGGTACTTATAAGGTGGAAGACATCAACAGGGCTACTAAATTGGAGTGAGGGGAAGTATAACGGGTAGTACACAGGTCAAAAAGGGTGTAACCCACACACTTCATGATTCTCACACAAACACGCACACACACACATCCAAACAGGTGCCAGTAGGGTGTTTAGAACTCTTGCCTATCTAGTTATTCTTACTATAGTGCTACACAGTTATTATATATGCCACAAAGCTTATACCTTTCCACTTTGTCCAAAGGTACTTCTAAGGTGGATGACATCAACATGACTACTAGATTGGGGCAAGGGGAAGTGTGAAGGATAGTGCACAAGTCAAAAATGGTATAAGTCAGGCAGTAGATGATGCACACACACACACACACACACACACACACACACACACACACACACACACACACACACACACACACACTTGCCAGTATTGGGATTAGAACTCATGCCTATCTAGTTATGTCTACTATAGTGTTACACAGTTACCACACATGCTACAAAGCTTACTAAACTTTATTATGGCTAAAGCTGCTGATAATTGCACAGCTGAGGTAAAGTATTACAGGTGGCAGAAAGTCTGCCTTCTGTTCCACCCTTACATCATGCTAGTTCTTTCTGTCTTGCACTTCAAATAGCATTATGGCTTGGCACTTCACCAAGTTATTCTGTCAAGAGGTGTGGCACACCTGGGAACCTTCAGCAGTACTCGTTCATCACAGAAGTAGCCCCAGTACATACTAGTTATTTCCACCCTTCCTGGCATGATTGAAGGGCAGTTTTCTGTGCTTTCACCCATTAACCAGGTGCACTTGTCCATTCTAAGGCACTGTTGCAACTGCCTCATGTACACAGGCAACCATCCCCTCTAAACTCCAAACACTCAAACCTGTGAGAGTTAGCCATATATCATCCAATGTGGACATATGCACTATCCAACAAAGACTGGACTAGCAGGTCAAGAGCATAAGATTAACACCTGCACAACACCATGTGGAACACATAGCTCACAATGACACCCACTTTGACAGCCATTACATACAGCAAAAAAACACACACCCACCTTCACAGGGGCAGTCAATGGACATTTACCCAAACAGTACAGACCACAATGACAGACACCCACTATGACACCAGAACATGGCACATGCCAAGGGACACATATTTAACCTATGCAGTGTGCCCTTCAACCTAAGCTCCTAAGACTAACCACCTTGCACAATACAGTGGTCATGGGTAACAATACTGAGGCACACACATATCCCACTCACTAAGTTGAATATGGTAACAGCTATATGTCTATCACATGTTAGCATCCAACACATGACACAGCCAGTCATGGCACTCCACAACAACTATGACTATCACTCTGTATCCATGTGGGTGTGAATGACTTGGGACACACCTCCCTGGACTACATGACAAGAGACATGGTAGAACTCTCTGATTATGTGGTACAGGCAGGTATGACAGTAGTCCTGAGCAGTGTAACGGTCACCCAGAATGATGCTGCTGCTGTACTATCAACAGATGATTGACTGAAACATTGGCTTACATGCTTTTTGTCATTCTCAGGGGATCCAGTACCTCTTTGCTTGGGATGACATGAGTGACAGAACCCAATGACTTGCCACAGATGTCCTACATCTGTCAGTGCTGGGCTTCCAGGTACTGGTTAAGTATCTTGCCACCCCATGATGCATTATTAGGCAGTGTTCCTAATGTAATTACCACCATAACTGCTAGACATGTATGCAATCAGAGGGTCATGCTGCTCAACAGTAGACATCTAACTGTAAGGATGCAGTCACTCAAAGCACTCAGAGTGGAGGACACCTGTCTGCTATAATGGAGAGGTGGTTCACAGCAGCAGACAGCAGCCCTGCAGTATCAGGCTATGATGCATTCCACAGCTGTCACCCCCCCCCCCAAAAAATAGACCACACCACACCTCCACAGGTGGTGATGTCTCCATATTCATTATGGCTAGGAGAAACTCCAGAATAGTATCCAAGCATAATGCATTGGACATACGTCCGGTACAACTGTCTTAGGGTAATACTGCAATCCAGACCATACCCTTCTATGAGTCCACATCTATGTCCCTAGACTGTCAATGCACATTCCTCAACACCCTGCCATCTATGATGGTCCAACGCAATACTGACATAGTGTGAGACTTTGGGTCTATATTACATAATCAAAGTTTCAGAACTTTGAACACCATATGGTTAAACCCATTGATCGAAGTACTGAAACTTTGACTATGTAATAAAAAACAAAAAAAAAAACAAAATGAACTGCTGTAAGCAGGGGGGCAAGCCCCCCTGCACCCCCACTTCCCCTGCTACTTAAATATACCAACTCTGAGATCTCACTTCAACGGAATATGGTGCGGAAAGGGAAGATTTCCCTTTGCTACACTGTAGCTCAATCTCAGAGTTGGTATATTTAAGTAGTGGGGGTGTGTGGGGGTGCATGGGGGCTTGCCCCCTGCTTAAAGCATTTAGTTTTGCTTTTTTGCTTTTTTTTGTTTTTTCTTAGATATTTGAAGTTTCAGTACTTCGATCATATGGGTTTGACCACATGGTGTTCAAAGTTCTGAAACTTTGATTATCTAATATAGACCCTGAAACTTCAAGTACCCCTCCATCATCTGGGGAAAGCAGCCAAGCCATAATGCAGTGGCCCAACACTTCTGGGATTCATCATTTCCAATCCCCTGGACAAGCTCATACTTACCCCGGTAGAGGATGCAACAACCTTGACCTGGGTTGACTACTTAAATATGAGTGAGATCCAGACAGGCTGTAATCAACATGGAACTCAACATGTCAGCCAAAACCCCGCACAAAGGTAACCAACTTGCAAAATCTCTCCAAAGCTGACTTTGCAGCCATGAAAACTGGGGTGAATTACTTCACTGCACTCATGGCAATGGGAAATAGCTGCATTTCTGTAGAATCATACACATACACGCTGTACAAACAGGTACATGAATGCATGGTACTAGCCAGAGCCAACAGAACCCAGATAGTGTCCTCCAAACACTGGGAGACAATGTGATGGTCCCCTGCCATTACTAAAGTATACATCAGAAGGAGGACACTGTTGCAGAGAAAGGTGGTGTCCCATGACTGTTGAACTCCCTTATTAGCCTCAAACACAACTTTGGATCCCTCATGGAATTCCCTACAGGCATCTATGACGGCAGACATGCAGCAGACCCTGGTGACAATCACAACAGCCTTTGATAGTTACATCATCAACCTACACAGCATTAAACATAAGTGCTGTGGGTTGCTGCATAATTCTAATAACTATCCTGAAACAGCAGATATTGGTCACAGTCTTGGCAATACATTCTGTACCAGCTTTACCTCTCTCTCCCCCCACAAGTGAAGTGCTGAGTGAATGTGTTCTCACATGCTGTATCCAGTTTCTGTTCTAGGAATCTGTGTGTCACCAGGATGTGTCCCTGCAGCAAGCCCAGGGATATGGCAGTGTGGTAACACATCCACCATGTCTTAGGCAGAGTAAAGATGTATCTCCACAGAATACCCTGGTCTGTAATACAGTGATTGCATATGCCTCATAGATTATAGGACTGAGGGTTGTACATAGGTATATGTTGATTTACAACATCTGTTGTAAAGTGGAGAATGGTTGGTGTTGTGGTTTGGACACACCTCTGATTGCTAATAACCACAGCCACATGGGATATTCATCAACCAAACACACTGAGATTACTATTCACACACACACACACACACACACACACACACACACACACACACACACACACACACACACACACACACACACACACACATACACACTCACACACATACACACTTGCCAGTACTGAGATCCATAGGTTCATTGGTTCATAGGTGTCAAGTAGGTGAATGGGCCTGAAGGCTGTACAAGGCTAGCCCAAGGGAATACCTTGGCATCAGCCACTTGACAATAGTCCCCAGTGTGGCTCAGGAGTATAGTCATTGGAGTGGTCCCCAGGGTTGGGTATTGTATTACCCATCCACTCATCCAGATTTCTATTGTGGGTGGCCAGTGATGTGCACTGTTTCACATGTATGTGACTTATATTCCACAACATGGACAGTGTGTGGGTTGTGCACATGCATGTTCTTTGAAGTGTGGACGTGTGCTTGAGGTCTCTGGGGCATGCTGTGTGAACAGATTGGCATCTTCAGAAGTAGCATTCCTGACCTAGTTTGGTTAGACATGGCTGTGTAACTGAGGTCGTGATTACACCTACATAGTATGCTATGGGGATTCATTGGTGTTATTGGAGTCTGTCCATACATGGCATGTGTATAAGGCATGGTAATCCCTTTGTGGAGTAAATTTACAGACTCTACAATTGTTGCGGGTGTCCAGTGGGGAACATGGCAAAAGGGCCACTGTACATGTTGATTGGGCTGCTGAGGGGATGGAACAGGGTACCATGTCCTTTTACTTGCTGGATAACACACATTCATTCAGGAGATGTAACGCATCAAAGTACTTTCTGATGTCAGTGGCACTGTTGTGGTCAATGGGTAGCTAACTGCTAACCTGTGTTCCCCATTCTGTTATAATATCATCACTGTTCAGTGGATTACCACCAATGTATTACTTCATGTGAGCCATGGTGCTCCCAAAGGTAATAGTGGCACATCTTGTGGCATTGAGGTAATGTCTGTGGTAGTCATAGGTGTCAAGCGGCCTTTGGACGTGATGTCAACATCACATGGATTGGGAATTCTACCACCCACCTTACTGTTGTATGCACACATTATCAGCCAGGGTGCCTTTGAGTTCTTCACCTCAGAAGGGTAGATCCCAAACATGAGAAGACATGGGTTGGTACCCTGTGCGACACCAGTCATGTTTGGTCATCACTTTGACATGAAGTCTGCTGCAATCACATTGTGGGTACTCTATGTGAGGCAATTTGCAGGAGGACTACTGATGTAGTGGTTGCTGCCTAGCCAAATGTGTTTGTGTATGATTCCTGGATGGAGAGTGGTCATTGAGTATTAGAAGGTTTGCCTATATTGTTAACTAATCCATACTGTCACATCATCATTGCACATGGAACTACATATTTAGGGCTGTGGATTGTTTACACCAACCTCTATGGTGTTTGACAACTGTTGGCCTTGTAATGTGAACATCGGGACATATACTGGGTCCTCATTATAATAATTTAGCAAAATCCCCCCCTCAATGGATCCTGTTAATACACAATCATGCAAACACCCACACAGGATACTGATGACAGACGGATAGACACACACACACACACACACACACACACACACACACACACACACACACTTGCCAGTACTGAATTTTGAACCCCTACCTATTTATGTATTACTACTACAGTGTTGCACATTTATCGCATACACACCATGGAGCCTGTAGGAGGGATGCTGTCCCAAGGTACTTCTAAGGTGAGGAACATCACCAGCCCTTGCAAATACTAGCATTGGGTGATGTAGAAGACGAGAGATGTCATAAAATATTTTACCCTACACACACATTTACATTTGCTAGGAGTGAGGTTCAAACCTCTATCTAACTATGTTTTCAGACCTTTATGTTATGCATTTACCACATGCACCACTGATCTTATATGGTTTAGGGTTGCCAACAGGTACTTCTAAGGTGAATGATATCTGCAGAACTGCTAACGTCAGGCACTGAGAAGTGTACTGGGTGTAAATGGGGCCAAAATCTTTAAGGTACAAACACACACACAGATATATATATATATATATATATATATATATATATATATATATATATATATTACACACACACACACACACACACACACACACACACACACATAATTGTTAGGACTGAAATTCAAATCATTACCTATGTAGTTATTGCTACAACATTATTACACATTTATCACATGCCACAGAGCTCATAGGTAGAACAGTGTCCAAACATACCTCTAAGGTGAGTGACATATGCTGCAGCAGTAAAGGAGGGGGTGAGGGAAGTGTAGTGAGTGTGAATGGCCACAAAATCAGGTCTCTACAAAGACTCATACACTCTCTTACACAAACACACATTCTGCAGCTGCAGAACCGGGATTAGATCTCCTACCTAACTAGTTTGCTATACTACAGTATTACACACTTATCGCAAGCACCATGGAGCTTATATGTTGGAGAGCTCTCCAAAGGTATCTTTGAAGATGAGTGACATCAGCAGCAGTGCTAAAGGAGGGGTAAGGGAAGTGTAGTGAGTGTGAATGGCTCAAAATCACATCTCTACAAAGACACACACACACACTCTCTCATACATTTTCACAATTGCCAGGACAGGGATTAGAACTCCTGCCTAACTAGTTTGCTACACTATAGCATTATGCAGATATCAGAGAGCCATGGAGCTATGCCAGAACAATCTGACCTGTGGTTGATATGGTTATGCCTGTAGTCTGAAAGATAAGGCACACCACTATGCTACATGGGACCAAAAATGTTAAGCAAATATCAGCGCAATCTGTGTAGATGTGTATCATGTACAGTCGTGTCACCTCCCCATAGTCCCATAGAAGTGCAGTAACATGGTCCTACACTTAAGCAGAATCCAGCTGTCAACCAGAGTGATAGCACAATAGTAACAGAAAGCAATTGTCAGTAACACCCACAATCAACTTACTGGTGCCATCCCAGGGGTGTCTCCTGCCAGCAGCCTGGGAACATATGATCATCAGAATGCACTGCCCTGCTACAGATGGCCTGAAACTGTCACACCTAGCCTATAGGCCTCTGAAAATGCCTATGCCTCACCCAAAGTGCCCTTTAGGGAGTGTCATGGGTTCCATAACACCAACATAACACAGTCGACAAAATGCAAAGAAAGGTCATGTTGACAACTTCCAAGCACAAACCTGCCAGCCTCAGGGAGGCAGAAATCAGGAACAAGCCATGAAAAATGGGGTGATGAAGGTCCAAAGAGAAGGACACCTATGAAATACTGCTGTAATAATGTTATAAAGTTGATGGAATGATTTGTAGTAGCATGGAATGTGTGAAAGGTGCAAAGTCTGAAACTGCAATGTCAACTGTCTGCAATATCTGACTTCAACCTTGAGTGACTTGGAAAACACTTGTGCTGGAAAACCACACTTGTTTGGGTAACCAACAAGATATATGAGTCATGTATGTGGACATTCTGTGATACTCTATACCATTGACAGGCAGGGCTAGGAGTTTAAACATAGGAATGCACTCACTGCAGGCATGCCTAACCCTGGAAGATGGTGACATGTCTGCACCCACAGAACCCTGGACCACAGCCATGTGGAGTGACACACCCCTCCCTGATCACATCCTATGCAACATCCTGACCCCAACATGTGGCCATCCAAGCAAAATGAGGTGGGCCATACATATATGTGTGACAAACACACACCTCCAGGCTGATCAAACAGTCTGACACACACAAGACCCTCCAAGTGCAGTCAACCATTGGGGAGAGCCCATTGCAAAGTACTGGTAGCTATAGGCAAACATATCTGCCCAGGACACCCCCCACACACATATCCTATCCCCTACAAATCTATCTGGAGTCTGCCTGTCACCCTGATCCTGTCTGACTTATATTACCCAACTGTGGACTGGAATTCAAACCAGGTCAGAACATAAATGCACATAGATTCCACCATTGTAATATATCACCATGGTGCTGAACCATTTCCACAGCACCAGCAATCAATTGCTTGTAGGCACACCCCTCAACAGGCTGGATTGTGCAAGAATGCATAGCATTTGGCCCATAAACCTTGTGTGTGCATCATCCATCCTGTATTCCTTCTGGTAAATCACTTTGATGATCTAAGGAGGTATGTCATGAGGTACTGAAACAATACACAACAGTGTCAAATGGCATATGTGACAGATGTCTGCTAAAACAAGCCCTGTAACCTTAGCAACCCATACATTACTGAGAGAAATTGTCACATTGTATGGCCCATTGTCCCCACATTTTGATAGGCTATCTCCAGATATATATAAATCAAGTAAAAGCCAGCAAAGGTACAAAAAAGAACTATAAACTCCAAAACAAAAAGAACTATAACCTCCAAATGAATAACTCTCCAGATATCCTGCACCAACAGGTTGACACGTATGGCTGTAGCACAAAACAAACTGGACTGGAGTACAACAATCCCTGGAATAGAGTCCCACATATACTGTAGAAGGACACACTGGGCATGCTCATACACTTAGAGAAATGTCAGTCGGATCTCAGAATGAACAGACCATCCCCACCCAGTGCACTACCCATTGCCCCACCTTAGCTGTCCTGAAGGTGTCTGTCACCATAGAAGTGACTTTTTTTAATCCTAGCCCCATAAGCTCTGTGGTGCATGTGAGAACTGTATAACACTGTAGTACTAATCACTAGTTAAGTAGGAGTTCTAATCTCAGTCCTGGCAAATGTAAAAGTGTGCGTGTGTGTGTTCGCAACTAAAAGCTTTTGGGTCCATTCAAACCCAGTACACTTCCCCTTTCCCTACTTTGGCAGCCCTGCAAATATCAGTCATCTTATAAGTGCCGTCTGTCAGACCTTAGCTCCATAAGTTCTGTGGTGCGTGCGATAACTGCATAACATGATAGTGCAAATAACTAGTTACATAGGAGTTCTAATCTCAGCCCTGGCAAATGCAGAAGTGTGTGTGTGTGTGTGTGTGTGTGTGTGTGTGTGTGTGTGTGTGTGTGTGTGTGTGTGTGTGTGTGTGTGTGTGTGTGTGTGTGTGTGTGTGTGTGTGTTCACAACTAACAGTTTTGGGTTCATTCAAACCCAGTTCACTTCCTCTATCCCTAGTCTAGCAGTCTTGCAGATATCAGTCATCATAGAAGTGCCTTCCATCAAGCCTCAGCCCCATGAGTTCTCTGGTGTGTGCAATAACTGCATAACATGATAGTACAAATAACTAGTTAGGTAGGAGTTCAAATCTCAGTCTTGGCAAATGTATAAGTGTGTGTGCGTGTGTGTGTGTGTGTGTGTGTGTGTGTGTGTGTGTGTGTGTGTGTGTGTGTGTGTGTGTGTGAGAGAGAGAGAGAGAGAGAGAGACAGTTGTGTGTGCAAGACTGAGGGAGCTGTGTGTTTGTTTATAGGTGAAACAGTTTTATACCATT
Source organism: Protopterus annectens (assembly GCF_019279795.1). Lineage (NCBI taxonomy): Eukaryota > Metazoa > Chordata > Ceratodontiformes > Protopteridae > Protopterus > Protopterus annectens. The sequence continues at coordinate 46,934,397 of NC_056741.1, forward strand.
CCCACCCACAACACTTCACAGTGCCTCACCTTATCAGGTCAGATGGTGTTAGTCCCTTATCAGCAACCTTGGCCAGTTGACAGCCATGTAAGCTCAGTAGTACATGTGATAAATGCTGAACACAATAGTACAAATGATTAGTTTGGGAGGGGTTTTACTGTTGTATCCGGCAAAAGTGTGTGTGTGTGTGTGTGTGTGTGTGTGTGTGTGTGTGTGTGTGTGTGTGTGTGTGTGTGTGTGTGTGTGTGTGTGGGTGTGTGTGTGTGGGTATGTATGTTTGTAAGTAGAAATATTTTCATATGTTTCCCACCCACTGCCCTACTTTATCAGCCCTGCTGTCATTCCCCATATCAGCACCTTGGACCAACTCTCATCTCAGAAAGCTCTGTAGCACATGTGGTAACTTTGTAACACTATAGTAAAAATTACTATGTAGGTAGGGGTTCTACTCTCACATCTGGCAAGTATGTGTGTCTGTTTGTAGGACAAAGTATTTTGATAAGTTTAACATCCACTGAACTACTTTATCAGTAGGTAATGGCCCAGGATCCTTATCAAGCCTAGCACATAGAACAGCCCTGCTAATGTGCCACTCAATTTTACATCCCAGTGTTTGTATTAAGTATAACCACTGCAGTGGTCCTTGGGTTGAGTTGTCTATTACCCATCCACTCATCATGATTTCTCTGGAACAGGGTCAGCTAGGTGCTCTGCATGACATGTATGGGAAGTGTATTCCAGGGCATGGGCAGTCTCTTGGTGAGGGACCTGTCCCACCAGCATGTTGTGGTGATTTTGGTACTGAGGTAGGGGTCTCTACAGTGTATGGTGTGGATGGATTTATATGTAGCATTTCTAAACCAGCTGGGTCAGACATGGATTTGTAAGTCAAGCACAGATAGCTGCTAATTAGGTAATATGACACAGAAAATAGCTTGGGGTCTTCTGAGTCTGTGTAGGATGTGCGTTTAATGCCTAGGAACCCTTTTGTGAGGTGCTTCTGTGGCTTCTCCAGCTGTAGTGAGGTACATGGCAATGGGCCATAATACTTGGGGAGTGGTATAATGAGGAAATAGTAGACAGATATCATTGTCTCTGTCTTCCTGGATGCAAAGCCCTTGGTAATGCAATGTGCTATATAGAAGGACTTGCTGACCACAGTGGCAATGTGGTGCTTGAAGGTGAAATTGCTGTCACCCTTTGTCACTAGATCTCTTATAATGCCTACTGTGTTCATTGAGCTCCCATTTATGTGGAACTTACTGGGAACTGAGTGTTTTACAAAAGGGGATGATGATGCATTTTGTGGTGTTAAGCTACTGGCCATGGTTTCCACAACACTCATTGGTCTCAATGAGGCCTTTCTGTAGGATGTCTGCATCACTTGTGGAGTTTATGATAGCTCCCAGATTGCAGTCCTCTGTGCACTTGGTCAGCCAGAGTTTCTCTGTGTTGGTCTGGACTCCTGAGAAGTAGATGCTAGACAGGACACTATCCAGTACTGATCCCTGTGGGACTCCACTCATGACTGCTTGGCAGTCTGAATTGGAGTTTGCCACTGTCACACTGTGTGTTCTGTGAAACAGCTCACAAACCACCCACTGATATAGGGGTGATGCCTAGTTTGTTGGGTTTATCAATAATCCCTGACTGAGGAATGGTATCAGAAGCATTGGCCAGATTGAGGTAGGCTGTATGCAGTGCCTTACTGTCATGCAGAGCCCTAGTGGCTCACTGAAAGACGTCAACCAGGTTGAGCAGGCATGATCTACCATTCACAAAGCCAAACTGTGTGGAGTCCAGAGTTAGGAGATCACCCATATCTTGATCAATTAGGTCCCTGAATATGCACCCATACCCTACATAATAGACTTGTCAGGCTAAGGGTCCATTAATCCTCAGGATCTGTAGATGCTACCCCTTTATGGAGAGGGAGTAGTGTAGCAGTGTGCCATTTTGGAAGGACAAAACCTGGGGTGAGGCTGTGACTGATCAGGGCACACAGATGTGGTGCCAGATCTTTTTCTATGGCATGTAGAACACAGCAATGGATATGTTGGTGTCCCATGGAAGCTGTATCTTTGCCTGTGGACAGTGCAGGTCTAACCTGGCCTGCAGTAATGCTGGGTTCCTGGCATTCATCTGCCATTGTGATTGTCCCCCTGAGGGGTAAAGCTGGCAATGAATGTGTTGGCAAGACTGTAGCCAATATCTGTTGTCTCAGGATAGGAATTAGCATTGTGCAGTAACTCACATCACTTGTGGTTATTGCTGTGGAGGTTGTTGATATAACTATTAAAGGCTTTGGTGATTGTTGTCAGTATCTGCTGCAATTCTGCCTTCATAGCTGCCTGTAGCTGATACCATGAGGGATCCCAAATTGTGTTTGAGGTTAATAAAGGGGTTCACCAGTCTTGGGGCACCACCTTTTTCTGCAACAGTGTCCTTCTTCTGTTGTACACTTTAGTAATGGCAGGGGACCATCACATTGGCTTCCAGTGTTTGGAGGACAGTGTCTGTGTTCTGTTGGCTATGGCTAGTAGCATGCATCCATGTACATGTTTGTGCAGTGCATATGTGTATGATGCGACAATCATGCAGCTATTTCCCATTGGCATTGGTGCAGTGAAGTCATCCACCCCTGTTTTTATGACTGCAGTGTCAGCATTGGAGAGGTTTTGCAAGGTGGATACCTTTGTGGGGGGGTGTGGGTGAGATGTTGAGCTCCATGTTTATTACATCATGTTTGGATCTGACCAGGTGGGGATTGACAACTGTGGTCAAGCAACAGTCCCATATGAAAGTAATCAACACCAGTCAAGGTTGTTGCATCCTCTACAGGGGGTCAGTATGAGCCAGTCCAGGCCATTGGAACTGATGAATTCTTTGAAGCATTGGGCCAGTGTACTGGTGCTGGATTACTTTCCCCAGGTAATGAAGGGGTAGTTCATAGGTTCATAGGTATGTAGTAGGCTATCAGCCCAAGGGCCTAAGTAAGCCTAGCCAACAAAGTTCCCTGATTTATGCCACCCAAGAAAGTTAATTTCCTGTGCCTCTGTTGAGCAGAGCCACAGAAGTGATCCCCAGGTTGTATTTCCTATTTCTCATCCACTCATCAAGATTTTTCTTGAAGAGTGCTAATGAGGAACTTTGCTTGACATAGATGAGTAGCTTGTTCCAGAGTATAGGAAGTCTGTGGGACAGGAATCTATCCCTCCAGCATGTCCTGTTTATTGTGGTCACAAAGTTTAGGTCCCTAGAGCATGTAGCTCAAAGGGATTGGGATTTCTTTAGGTGTAGCATGATAACAGCTCTGTATTTAACATAGCTTTATATGTTAGGCAGAGATCTCCTCAGAGTAGGCAATATGCTACAGAGTAAAGCTGGAGTTTTTTGAGACGGTCAGTGTAAGACATCTGTTTGAGGCCAGTAATCCTCTTTTTGAGGTACTTCTGTGGCCTTTCCAGCTGCTGAAGATGTCTTGTGAGGTACATTCCAAAAGGGGCATTGTACTCTAGAATGGGTCTAATGAGTGCCGAGTAGAGGGGAACAATGACCTCTTTTTTCCTGGATGAGAAACCTTTTGTGATGAGGTGTGCCACATAGAAGGATTTCCTGACTACTGTGGTGACGTGATTATCAAAGGAGAGACTACTGTCCACCTGGGTCCCAAGGTCTCTTATCACATTCTGCATTAAGTAGACTGCCGGTTATGTGGTAGTTTATGGGTTATAGAGTTTTTACCAAAGGGGATGACAATGCACTTTTTGGCATTGAGCTTGAGGTCATGCCTCTGACACCTGGACTCTGTCTGAGTGAGGCCCTTCTGTAGGATGTCCACATCATTTAAGGACTCGACTACGTCTCCTAGTTTGCAGACTTCATTAGCCAGAGGCCTTCTGTGTTAGCCTGTACTTCAGACAAGTAGATACCAAACAGGACAGAACCCCGTAGTACTCCAATTGTCACTGGTTTGAAGTCAGATTTGGAGTCTGCAACTTTTACAGTGTATGTTCTGTCAGTGAGCCAGGTGGCAACCCATCTTGTGACTTAGGGATTTATGCCTAGTTTAGTGAGTTTAGCTATAATTCCAGAATGGGGGATGGTGTCGAAAGCCTTGGCGAGGTCAAGATAGGATGTGTGAACCACTTTACCCTCATCTATGCCTTTGGTGACTGCCTCAAAGAATTCGATCAGGTTCAGAAGGCATGATCTGCCTTTCACAAACCCGAACTGGGTTGGGTCCAGAGTTTGGAGGTTACCAATGTTTTTGTTTATGAGTTCCATGTCCCCTACTATGTCAGTGTTAAGTTGAACATTTATAGATGCCAGGATGTTGAGGAATGTGCATTGACAGTCTATGGACATAGCTGGGGGACTGATAGCAGGCTATGGTGTGGATTCCACTATTCCCCAAAGTCAGTTTTACTGGAAGTACCTCAGATGCATTATGCTGGGATACTATTCCAAAGTCAGTTTTACCCAAAGTACCTTCAGATATATTATACTTTGATACTAGTCTGGAGGTGTGCATATCAATTACAAATATGGAGGCAATACCACCTGTGGAGATGTGGTCCAGGTTTTGGCACTGACAGCTGTGGAATGCACCTGTTAGTGCAGGGCTGCTGTCTGCTGCTGTGAGTCACCTCTCGTTACAGCACAAATCTCAATGTCCTCCACTCTGAGTAGTGCTTTGAGTGACTGCATCTTGACAGCTAGATGTCTGCTGTTGAGCAGCATGACCCTCAGATTGCATATATATCTAGCTATTACGGTGGTAATTTGATTTGGAACACTGCCTAATAAGGCACTATAGGGGTGGCAAGACACTTATCCTGTACCTGGAAACCCAGGGCTGACAGATTTATGACATTTCTGGCAAGGCATTGAGGTCTGTCAGTCATGTTAACCCAAGCAGAGAAATACTAGATCCCCTGA
>NC_056741.1:46944337-46974424 GCF_019279795.1 Protopterus annectens
GCCACCACTCACAACCACACCATACCCCTGTAATCTATCAGCACAGTATCAGCTTGCATTGCACTCTTGGTCCTGATGAGTTATATTGCCTGCAGTGAGGACAAGTTCTTAGCATAATCTGTCATTCCTCATTCAGGTCTGGGTAAATGGATGACATTAGCCATCTTCCATGTGGATGGTGTGTGGATGGTGCTGCATCTTGGTGTGACTATAGTATGTAATGCAGCTGGGAGCACATGTCTGTGTTCATGTAGGATGCAAACAGGGATGATATGATTTTCCATGGATTCTTACATTTGTTGCCTTTCAGTAGGCAATATGTACTTGCTCACTGGTGATGAGAGGAGGGGTGTGGGTGCAGTACATATCCACCTATAGTGATGCTGAGCTGGGGGGGATGTTTGTCCTAACCCTATCTGCATCAGGTTGTCTGTAGCTATGTTGTGTGTATATGTGATCTGATTGGCCACCATTACAAGTTGGGTTGGTATGTTGCCTCCGAGATTGCAGACATATGGGGAGATGGCCATGTGGATGTCTCTGATGGATTTCTCCAATTTGTACTCATAGTTGGCCTTACAGTATTCCACCTGTGACCTCATATGCTTGTTCAGACAATGGCTGACTTGATGCCAGGTTGTTTCCTGCCCCAACTTTTCCCTGTATAGCCACTATAGGGACCAAGTCTGTGGTTTGTTTAATGCTGCTGTCCAGCAAAGGGGATTACTGTACAATGGTGGAAGCAGGAATGACAAGTATGGTATTGCTGCATCCGTACAGCCATGTATGTGTTCAATCAGTTGTTTTTAGTGGGCATGGCCACAAAGTCATAACACAGTTGGACACCTCTCCAATTTAGTAATGATAATTATGCTTATTGTACTAACCATGGCTGTGTCAGGGCAATGCAACAACCAGTAGCTGTAGAAGTGTCACTCTTTTGGGTGCACAGTAACTAAGATTACACACGTGTACAACATGTACAGCTGTTTAAACTGACATTTTGCATCCCATGTCTGTTTTCATGAGGTGGACACGTACCTATGTATACTGACATGTGCATAGCTAATACCTCACATACATGTCTGTTCTATGTCAGTATGGCACACTAAATTCACACTCTTGCTGCGCAGTCATCCCTCTCAACCTGTTACAGCAGGACATCTGTAGGATGCTATGCATACATGGGTGCAATGGGACAAAATCAGTGACAGTGTCTCAGTATTGCTGTAACATACTTGAGTCATTCAATAGCACAGTAGCCTTTGCACTGACAGGCATCCTGAGGGGATGTCCAACAGTCATATGGCAAGAAGAGAGGGGAAAGGTTAGGAGGGTGGTATTACGGGTAAGAATTGTAAATGTTGGCAGTATGCGTGGTATAGGGACCAGGCTAGATGATATGATGGCCAGGGGTTGGTTGATATATTGTGTGTTTGGAAGAGACCACATGGAAGAGGGTTATGGCTGGGTGTATGGTAGGCAGGTCACAATTGTGCTATCAAGGTATGGACTAGAGGTGGAAGGGGTAGGGTTTCTTCTGAAGGAACTGTATGCCAATAGTGTTTTGGAGGATGACATAAGTGTCCGATAGAGTGATGTTTCTGAAGCTGTAAGCTGATGGTGTAATGATAACTGTTGTTAGCACATATGCTATGCAAGTCGGTTATGCCATAGATGAGAAAGAGAAATGTGACGTCAGTTGGATGGTGATGACTGTACCCAAGGGTGACAGACTGGTCATTGCAGCAGATGTCAATGGGCATGTTGGTGAAGGGAACAGAGGGGATGGAGAATTGATGGGTATGTATGGTGTTAAAAGGAGTGGAAACAGTGAGATGGTAGTGGAGTTTGCAAAAAGGATGGACATGGCTGTGGTGAATATGCGCTATAATACAAGGGAGGAGCATAGGGTGACATACAAGAGTGGAGTAAGATGCACACAGGTGGAATATATCCAGTGTAGGAGGGCCAGATTATAGGAGATTGGAGACTGTAAAGTTATGACGGAGAAAGTGTATTTAGGCATGTTGGTATGTAAGATGATGCTGGTGATCGAGATGAGGAGGAGTGTGGGAGCAGCACAAAGGATCACATGTTGTGAAATGGAAAAGTGTACTTGTGAGGTGGAGTTCAGGGAAGAGTTGAGACAGGCACTGGGTGGCAGTGACAATCTAACAAATATCTGGTTAAGTACAGTAGAGCTGGTAAGGGAGACAGCTAGATGAGTGCTTGGGGTGACATGTGGATGGAGGAAGCAGTACAAGGACACCTGTTGCTGGACTGAGGAAGTACTAGACAGCATACAGAAACAGAGTTTGGGGAATAAGGAGTGGGATTGTCAGAGAGATGAGGAAAGTAGGCAGGAGTATGAGGAGATGATGTGCATGGCAAAGAAAGAGGTGGCAAAGGCTGAGGATGGGCATATGAAGTGTTCTATGACAGGTTGGACACTAAGGAGGGATGAAAGGAATTGTACCGATTGACTGAGGAAGGAAAGATGTGCAGCAGACAAGGGTGATGAAGGATGATGAGGTATATGTACTCATAAGTGAGGAGAGTGTGTTGAGCACATGGACAGTGTACTTTGAGAGGCTGATGAATGAAGAGAATGAGACAGAGAAGGTTGGATGATGTCGGTATGGTGAATCAGGAAGTGCAATGGCTTACCAAGGAGGAAGTAAGGATAGCTTTGAAGAGGATGAATACTGGCAAGACTGTTGGTCCACATTACATGCCTGTGGAAACATGGGGTTGTTTAGGGGAAATGGCAGTGGTGTGTTAGCCAGACTGTTTACTGATATCTTGGGAAGTGTGAGGTTGCATGAGGAGTGGAAAGAAAGTGCTTGTGTATGGTGTTAAGAATGAGGATGATGTGCAGAGCTGTGATAACTACAGAGGGATAACATTGACCAGTCACAGCATGAAGTTATGGGTAAGAGTAGTGGAAGCTAGGTTACACAGGGAGGTGAGGAGTGCTGATCAGCAGTATGGTGTCATGCATGGAAAGGGCACTACTGATGTGATGTTTGCTCTGTGATTGTTACTGGTGGAATATGGAGAAGGTTAGGAGTTGCTTTGTGTCTGTCTGGACTTACAGAAAGCATATGACAGGGTGCCTAGACAGGAGTTGTGGTATTGTATGATGAAGTCATGAGTGGAAGAGATATATGTAAGAGTGGTACAGGATATGTACAAAGGTGGTGTGACAGCAGTGAGGTCTGCATTGAGATTGATGTTTGTGTTTAAGGTGGAGCAATGACATCATGGATCAGCTGTGAGTCCTTTCTGATTTGCAATGGTGATGGACAAGTTAATAGACAAGATCATACGGGAGTCCCTGTTAAATATGTTGTTTGCCGATGACATTGTGATCTTTATTGAGAGTAGGGAACAGCTTTTGGAGACCCTGGAGAGGTGGACATATGCTCTAGGGAGGAGAGGAATGAAGGTCAGCAGCACTAGGACAGAATATGTGTGTGTGAATGAGTGGGAGGATAGCAGAATGTTGAGGATGCCTGGAGTACAGTTAGCAAAGGAGGATGTGTTCAAATGATTGGGATCAACATTTCAGAGTAATGAGGACTATGGAGGACAGGTGTAGAAAAGAGTACAGGCAGGATGGAGAGGGTGTAGAAGAGTGTCAGGAGTGATATGTGACAGACGAGTACCAGTAAACATGATATGTAAGGTCTACAAGAGGGTAGTGACACCACCTATGTTATATGATTTATAAACAGTGGCATTGACAAAAGTGCAAGGTCAGAGCTGCACATGGTAGAGTCACAGATGTTATGATTTGCACTGGGTGTGACATGGGTGCACAAGTTTAGCAATGTGTATATGACAGGCTCTGGCCATGTTGGATGGGATATGAGACAGTGTTGGAGAGGGAGCATTACATCGGTTTGAACATGTGCTGAGGAGGGGTGCAGAGTAAATTGTGAAAAGGATGGTAAGGATGTAGCTGCCAGGTAAGAGGAAGAGAGGAAGGCCTCAGATAAGGTTTCTGGATGTGGTGAGAGAGAACATGCAGGTGGTTGGTGTGAGAGAGTAGGATTCAGAGGGCAGGCAGAAATGGCAACAGATGATACACTATGGCAATCCCAAATGGGAAAAACCTTCAGACAATGAAGGGGGATGTTGTAATGTCTGTCTTTACAGATTTGGCAAAGATTTGACTGACATAACACAACTCTATGGGTAAATTACTACAAATATGAGGCACACATATGGTCAGTGTGCAGAACACTGGACAGTTGAATAGTATGAGCTCAGTATATAACATGCAGTTCAAGACACAAATCTGCAGCAGTACTTTACACTGCACATGTTCTGTATAGTTGTCTTATATTTACAAGATAAAATGTGTATCATAGTTATATGCACAGGTAACATATGGATATGTATAACATCCCACTAGCTGGCCTAGTCACTACAGATAGAGCCACATGCTATGGCCATCAGTGCTGTTCAGCAGTACATCAGTACAGCAAGTCTTGTTGAGACATATGCTTTCAAACTCATATTTCCCATTATTACAGACCACCTACTGCATTCAATTACATGCTTAGTTGTTTCACATACCTTTTTTCTGGATTTTTCACAGATGTATCCTTATTTTTTTTCTCACACTACTTCAGCTTTGCACTGATGAACTGTCTATGACAGAGGTGGTTTGAATAGATGGCAGCTTGTCTTTTGTAGGTAATGCTCATGACCATGTGATGGCCTGAGCACCAATTGGTGTTCCCCAGTTGCTGATTGCATGCAGAGCAGCTGTGTAGCTATTCCAATAGCCAATGTCATGGCAACACACTCCTATAATTGAGTACTCCATGTGGGCATTGGCCTTTTCCCTTACCTGTGAGGAAGAGATCATTCCTGTCTTTCTTGTTAAGTGGTATAGACTATTTGCAGGCTTCTGAGCCCCCAAGCCCTTCTGTGTTTGAGGGAAGCCTTTTAGCTTGTTTTTTTTTTCTTATAACTAGCCAGTTTTCTAGTTTCAGCACTCAAATCTGTTTTTTTGATCTCAGCACTTGTTCAGAAAAAAAAAAAAAAAAAAAAATTTCATCTGCTTTTACTGTACTTGTGTTTCTACCTACTTCTTTTTACTTTTGCATCATCTTAAAAATACTCAATTGTATTTATTACTGCTTGGTGTAACTCATTCTAAGCCTTTTGGTTTAAACACTTGGGCTTCGACCAGTTAGTTGTTTTGCACTGAGAGGGTTTGTGGTCTGCACTGTTGTGGCAGAACAGGTAGCTTACATCCTTCTAGGTTGAGAACTGCTGATTGAGGGCTCAGTGTCTGTTATTCTAAAAGTGTATTAATTCTGGTTTAAGCACTTGGGCTTTCAAGCCAGTTATTTTACATTAAGAGGGTTCGTGGTCTGCACTCTTGTGGGAGGAGAGGCTGGACTCTGCCCTTCTGAGCTGGGAATTTCTGGTTAAAGGCTTATAGTGCATGCATATCTGAACTGTTTCTTACTGAAGTTGATGCGCCTTGTTTGCTGTGGCATAGACTGGATTCGGGCCTGCTGGATCTAGCTTTGTTTGTGTAACTTGAGCACTAATCCAGACATTCTCTAAAGTATTCAATGGTATTTATTACTGCTTGGTTGTAACTTGATTAAAGTGTAGCTATCATTCAAGTCTTTTGGATTAAGCACTTGGGCTTCAGACCAGTTGTTTACATTAGGAAGGTTTGTGGCAAGCACTGTGGTGGCAGGACAGGTAGCTTTCATCCTTCTAAGTTGGGAACTGCTGATTGAGAGCCCAGTGTCCAAGTGTATTAGTTCTGGTTTAGGCACTTGGGCTTTAGGCCAGTTATTTTACATTAAGAAGGTTCGTGGTCTGCACTCTTGTGGGAGAAGAGGCTGGACTCTGCCCTTCTGAGCTGGGAATTTCTGGTTAAAGGTTTATAGTGCCTGAATATTTGAACTGTATCTTACTGAAATTGGTACACCTTGTTTGCTCTAGCATAGACTAGATCCAGGCCTGCTGAATCTAGCTTTGTTTACATGCTTGTTGTTTGTTTGCTTGTTATTTCCCTGGAAGCTAATTCCACCTAATCATAACTTCTCAGCGCTTCTGTGGATCACTAGTGATATCTGCATTGCTTACTGTACTTATTTCCTTGTTTCACTTGAAAGAAAGTTACTGTTTGTCATTTTTGCATTTAGTTACTTGTAACACATTGCACTCAAGTTACCTGGCACTTGCTCACTAAAGCAATTATATAAGTCAGCACTAAAATTAAAAGCACTACACCCTCACTCCCCACTGGCCCTTGTTTTCAATTAAGGATTTCCCAATATTATTCTAGCATGTCCAAAGGTCAGTTGTCAATCTCCTCTCCGGTCCAGCTGGTGAATCTGGGAATCTTGAGGCAATGTTATAACTGCCTCATGTACACAGACAACCCTCTCCTCCTCCCACATAACACAAATACTTGCGAGAGATGCAGCTATTTAGCCAAACTGGAGGCTGAGCTCTCTCAACTCAGGACTGGCAAGACCAGACAGAAGGAGAAGGCAACTACACACACCACAAAACCAGCCTCACATAATGCTACCACTCCACTGAATCAAACACATAAACACACAAAGACATACTCGGAGGCTCTGAGTAAAATTTACCTTAACAGCAGAGGCCTCCAAAGCAGACACCCAAACAACTGCTACCTCAAGACACCCCACAAGCAATGCATAAACCACAAAAGCAGTGTGCAAAGCAGTCACAGCCCTTAAGGCCAAATACAACACCAAACATACTTGTCATAGGTGACTCCATAGTCAGACACACTGACGTCCCACTCACCAGGCTGAACAAGGAGAGGGTCACAGTAAGCTGCCTATCGAGCGCTAGAATCCGCCACATAACACAAGCACTCGGGTCACTCCACGGCAAGTACAAATATGACACAGTCATTGTCCATGCTGGTGTGAGCGACCTGAGGCGATACCTCCCTGGACTACATGAAAAGAGACATAGAGGAGCTCTCTGATTATGTAGCCCAGGCAGGTATGACCCTAACCCTGAGCAGTATCCTTCCTTCACCAAGAATGATGCCACAATATAGAGACAAGATGATCAGCTTTAACAATTGGCTTAATGTCTGGTGTCATTCAAAGAGGATCAGTGTCTGTCTGCCTGGGATGACATGCTTGACAAGCCACGCTGCTCATGAGGGGCGGCTTGCACCTGTCACCCCTGGGATTCCGGATATTGGCTAAGGCTCTTGCCACCCCCATAGTGCCTTTTTTAGGCAAGGCTCAAATTCTAAACCTACCACCATAGAAAACAAAATGGGAAGAAACTGAGGGCAATGCTGCTCAATGCCAGAAGTCTAAATCTCAAAATGCACGCCTTTTCGAGGCCCTTCTCAGTATGGAGAACATCGATGTCTGTGCTGTAACTGAAACCTGATTCAAGGCTCCTGAGAGCACCCTGGCACTATTAGGTTTTACCTCATATCATGCGTTCCGGCCCCAAAACCCGGACCACACCACAAAAGGAAAGGGTGTATCCATATTCATAAAGGATACCCACACCTCCAGGTTGGTGGCAACGCACGAAGCTTCGGAAACCATCCAGGTGCAACTAACCATAGGCAAAACTGCTCTACAAATTGTAGCATGCTACAGGCCACCCTCTCAAACTCAGGAACCCCACACAGCCTTCCTGAAGACACTGGAGGGTATAAATGTATCTCCAAACACCATCATATTGGGTGACTTCAACTACCTGAATATAGACTGGGAACATTACTCAAGCCCTAACTTTCTAGCCCAACGGTTCCTGGAGTTATAAATTCAAATGCCATGGAACAGCTAGTCACTGTTCCCACGAGAGGAGAAAATATACTAGATCTCATTGTCACAAACATGGGGACAAAATGCTCCACACCGGAAGTATATCCCTCATTGGTGAGATCTGATCATAAACTAATCTCACTGGAAATCCACATCCCACCCCCACCCCAAACAAAAAAGACCATAGTGAAGAACTTCTCTAAAGCAAACTTCACACTACTCAAGACTGGTGTGGTATCCTTCAAGGCCCCTGAGCCAGTGGAAACCACAACCCAAGCTGCGGAAGCCCTTACAAATGCCTTCTATGAACACCTCCAGGACTGCATGGATCAGGCAATCCCAAATAAAACCAAGACTCTTTCCACAAAGGGCAAACATCCAGTCTGGTGGACCCCAGCCATTAACAAACTTTACAATAAGAGGAGAAAGCTATTACATGATAGAACAAAATCCATAAAAGGGAAGTCACCCTGATCATTATTAGTAAAAAATCGAGCACTCATAAAATCAACTAAGGCCAATTTTGAGAGAAAAATTGCCATGGATTCAAAGGACAATCATAAGGCCTTTTCAGCTATGTTAGGAACCTGGGTGGAAACTCCCAGATATGCTCAGAATTAGTCCAAAATGATACAAAATCACTGAACCCACAGACATTGCCAACATACTGGCAGACAGGTTCAGTGCAAACTCACCCCTCTCCCCTAAAGGAGAGATAACTATCCCAGCTGAGTGTAGCCTCCCGGACATCTCAAATGCGCGGGTGAAAGCTGCTCTCTCTAAAGCTAAAACACAGCATCAATGGGACGGATGGTGTCCCGGCTGTGTGCTACACGAGCTAAATGAGGAATTAAACCAGACATAAGGCAGCTGTTTAATCTCAGCCTTACCACAGGATCACGTGCCCAAGAAGTGGCGTGTGGCAACTGTGGTCCCACTCCACAAAGGCGCCTCACGGACCCTGGTAATTACGCCCCATAAGCTTAACAAGTCTAGTCTGCAAAGCTATGGAGAGGATCATAATGGAGCTCATAAACAAAGATATAGAGGACTTGCAGACATTGGACCCGACCCAGTTTGGCTTTGTCAAGGGAAGATCATGCCTTTTGAACTTGGTGACTTCTTGAAACAGTCACCAAGGCCATTGATGAGGAAAGGCAGTCCATACAGCCTACCTTGACTTTGCAAAGGCTTTCGACACAATACCCCACTCGGGTATTGTAGAAAAACTACCAGCTTAAATGTAAACCCATATGTCACAAGATGGGTTGCAAACTGGCTTAAGGACAGAACCCACAGGGTTAGAGCTGCTGGCGCTATGTCAGACTCCAAGCCGGTCACAAGTGGTGTCCCACAGGGTCGGTCCTTGGCCCCCTATTGTTTGGCATCTACTTCTCAGAAGTACAGGCCAACATGGGAGGACTTTGGCTGACAAAGTTTGCAGGCGACTGCAAACTGAAGCCATAGTGGAAAGTGCATTGGACACGGATATCCTTCAGCAGGGACTCACGGCAACAGATAGGTGGTGCCAGGGCCTTGGCCCGGAGTTAAGCCAAAAATGTATAGTCATACCCTTCGGGAAAAACAAGGTAACCCCAAGCTACCATATAGGTGGCAATCCACTAAGCACAGAAGAGGTTATCAGGGACCTGGGGACCCAGGTTGACAGTGGCCTTTCTTTTGACACTCACGTTGCTAAAGTGGTTAGAAAGACCTTCTACATTGCCCACCTGATCATGAAGGGATTCACATCCAGATCTAGTGAGGTCATTGTTCCCCTGTACTCTTCACTTATCAGACCAATGATCGAGTACAATACCCCATTAGGGATGTATCTCACCCGACATCTGCAGCAATTGGAGAGAGCGCAAAAGTGCCCCACCAAAGGGTAAAGGGACTCCAAAATCTGTCATATGCTGCCAGATTGAAGAAACTCCAGCTCTATTCAGTCGCATACCGTCTGCTCAGAGGTGACATGTGCCTGACATACAAGGCCATGTCCAACCCAGAATTAATGGACATGCTCCACCTCAAAAATCCAAATCCACCAAAACCACCAGAGCAAGCGACTTAAACCTTACCATGGATATAAATAGGGCGTGCTGGAGGGATAGATTTATCACTCAGAGACTCCCTATGCTGTGGAATAAAATCCCGGTCCATGTGAGGCAGAGCACCTCGCTGACTCTGTTCAAGAGAAATCTAGACCTGTGGATGGGAGATCGTAGGTTTACCCCGGGAATCATCTCTGTGTCACTGCTGGACAGAGGCACAACAAACTAATGGGCACAGTATTTTTTCATATAAGGGGTGGCGTAAGCCACAAAAATTTGGGCTAGGCTTATAAATGCCTTAGGGCAGATAGCCTAGTATAAACCTATGAACCTATGAACCTATGAAGGTGTGTGAGCTAATACTTCTTAGAACAAGACCTGTGGAGACAAGCCAACTAAATGGTGGAGAAGATTCATGACTTATGGGCAGAATGTGAGTATTGCTGTTATTTAACAGGGTTTGTCTGAACATACTACTTCTGCATGTGTTTCAGTCTGACAAAGTTCTGTGTCTGCATAGCTCTTAACTCATTCACTCCAGAGCAGCTCAGGAAAAGCTGCCTGCTGAATTCCACCATAGGAACAACAGAGCAGCCTGAGCTCATTTTCAGAAAATCCATTTGTAATACTATACAGAAAACAAATGCTCATAACTCTTTAACTATAAGAGCTACACTAAAAGTGTAAACGCGAAAGTTGTTCAGCAGACACTGACCTTTCCAGCAGTGTAAATGTTGATAGTGCATATCAAAGTCATAATGAAATATTTGGCAAGGAATGCTGATATTGTGCAATTTTTTTAATTTTTTGGAAAAGCAAAGCACAATATCTTGGTCTATGTACCATGCAGACCCATACAATTTGAATTTAATTTGTTAGTATGAATGTCAGCTTTAAAATGATACTTTAACCATAACTGTGTGACACTCCTTCCATCAGATATTCACAGAAATATGATTAGTATATTATTTCTCATAATTGATAAATAAACAAAACATAATACCTCATCACCTGTAACAGACAGAGCCTACATATCAGTGTAGAAGTTGTGCATCTGAATGTCAGCTTCAAAATGATGCATCATTTGTGTGATTACCAAGCTCCCAAGCAAAGATATGGGCATAATAATGAGAAGTATTGTAAATGTATAATTTTCATATTTGTACAAGACTAAACAAACTGTAATATCTGTACATGTTTACAGTGCCTAGACACAGTTCTTTTACCATGTTGTAAGGAGAAACACTGTCTTCAAAATGATGCATTACTTCAAACAATGTGGTGCTCCCTTACAAAGTTATTTACCAAAATATGAAAAAAATCATAATTTCCATAACCTAAGTCAGAAACAAACTCTGTTATCTGCCTATGAGTACAACATACAGGTACCATTCTTTTACCATGTTAGAACTATAAATAATCTTTTCAAAATGAGGTATTACTTAGCACATTCAGATGCTCCCTTGCAAAGTTATTTACCAAAATATGAAAAAAATCATAATTTCCATAACCATAAGTCTCAAACAAACTTTGATATCTGCACATGTGTCAAACATACTGGCACAATTCTTTTACCATATTAGAACCAGCAATACTGTCTTCAAAATGAGATATTACTTGGCACATTCAGATGCTCCCTTGCAAAGTTATTTACCAAAATATGAAAAAAATCATAATTTCCATAACCATAAGTCTCAAACAAACTTTGATTTCTGCACATGTGTCAAACATACTGGCACAATTCTTTTACCATATTAGAACCAGCAATACTGTCTTCAAAATGAGATATTACTTGGCACATTCAGATGCTCCCTTGCAAAGTTATTTACCAAAATATGAAAAAAATCATAATTTCCATAACCTAAGTCAGAAACAAACTCTGTTATCTGCCTATGAGTACAACATACAGGTACCATTCTTTTACCATGCTAGAACTATAAATAATCTTTTCAAAATGAGGTATTACTTAGCGCATTCAGATGCTCCCTTGCAAAGTTATTTACCAAAATATGAAAAAAAATCATAATTTCCATAACCATAAGTCTCAAACAAACTTTGATTTCTGCACATGTGTCAAACATACTGGCACAATTCTTTTACCATATTAGAACCAGCAATACTGTCTTCAAAATGAGATATTACTTAGCACATTCAGATGCTCCCTTGCAAAGTTATTTACCAAAATATGAAAAAAAATCATAATTTCCATAACCATAAGTCTCAAACAAACTTTGATTTCTGCACATGTGTCAAACATACTGGCACAATTCTTTTACCATATTAGAACCAGCAATACTGCCTTCAAAATGAGATATTACTTGGCACATTCAGATGCTCTCTTGCAAAGTTATTTACCAAAATATGAAAAAAAAATCATAATTTCCATAACAGTTATTTGCCAAGCTCAGATAAATAAATTTTACATAACACATTTCATAATAGTGTTTTACTTACTATACTGGTCCAGCTTGGTCATGGGTGTTTTCCATTCTTCTCACAATCATGCAGGGCTCTCCTCACGCCATTGTGGAGGTTGGTCAAGAAGAATGCAATGCCCTCCTCAGTTAGGTGAATGCCATCCCTTCTGAACCAGTGAACATCTTCCTTCCAGTCTTACCTTATCTGAAATAATGTATGGGTGGACACTGACAAGGGTGCACAGCCAGGGCACATGTAAAGAGAAAAAGCAGGGTAAGGACACGCCGCTCCACTAATATGCCAAGGACAGGCATGGGGCTCCAGATGTTGGTTATCTGTAGTGTCCCATAGCTGTGCCGGCTGCCCACTCAGACTGCTGATACCACTATGGTCTCATGACCTCCTTCAGTGGCAGCAGTCTGCCTACCTCTGCCTTTTTCTCTTTACATGTGCCCATTCAGCAATGGACCTAAGGGATGAGGGACTGAAGTAACTCACTAATTGCTGTCCTGACCTACCGGAAGGGAGGAGACTGAGGGAGAGCTACATCAAGGCAACATGTCAAAGACCAAGACTGACCCAGGCTGTGTCTTTTTGCATGTTTTTGCAGTACATCACAGTGGCACACCCAAGCCCATGCTTACCGAGGACAGCAGCACTATGGGACTGTGCTGTAGAGTCTCCAGGTTCCCAAGTGATCCCGGTGGATCATAAGATCCATGCTGGCTGGGTATGCCCTGTGATGCACCCAGCAACACAATATTCGGATGGGACACCGTGGGTTTTGGCTGCTCCTTTCCAGTGACTCCCAGAACAGCAGAAGACAGTCTTACCTTATCTGAAATAAGGCATGGGTGGACACTGACAAGGGTGCACAGCCAGGGCACATGTAAAGAGAAAAAGCAGGGTAAGGACCGCTGCTCCACTAATATGCCAAGGACAGGCATGGGGCTCCAGATGTTGGTTATCTGTAGTGTCCCATAGCTGTGCCCGGCTGCCCACTCAGACTGCTGATACCACTATGGTCTCATGACCTCCTTCAGTGGCAGCAGTCTGAAAAAAAAGGGGGGGGGGTTTTTTCCCCCAAAAAAAAAACAAACTTTTTTGAAATTTTTTTCCCCCTTTTTGCCCCCCAAACCCAAATTTTGTTCAAACATACGGCAAAACCCAAAAATTCCCCCTTTTTTTTTTTAAAAAAAAACCCCCATTTAAAAGAAACCAAAAAACCCCAATTTTCCCTTTGCCCCTTTTTTTCCCAAAATTTTGGGGGGGGGGGGGGGGGGGGGGGGGGGGGGGGGGGGGGGGGGGGGGGGGGGGGGGGGGGGGGGGGGGGGGGAAAAAAAAAAAAAAAAAAAAAAAAAAAAAAAAAAAAAAAAAAAAAAAAAAAAAAAAAAAAAAAAAAAAATAAAAGGGTTTTAGGGCAAAAGATAAAATTGTTAACCTCCGGGGAGGGAAAAACCTGGGGGGACCATAAGGGCAACCAAAAAACCAAATAACCCGGTTTTGGGTTTTTGACTCCCAGGGCCCCCAAAAGATTTTACCAAAAAAAGGGGAAAAAAATTTAATTTCCATTTCCAAAAAGGGTCCCTTTTTTTCCAAAGGTCCATCGGGCCCCTTTTCCCCTATTAAACCCAGCCAAAAATTTTGGACACTGTTTTCCCTTTTTCCATTGTCAAAACCAAAGAAACAAAATTTTACTAATGTGTTTGGACCTCCCAAAGGGGGGACTGAAAGAGAAAACATAAGGCCCAAAAGAAAAAAACCCGGGTTTGGCTGATTTTTAATCCAACCCCCAAAAGTTTTTCCCCCACTAACGGGGCTTTCCCAGGTTTCCATCTCCCTCACAGTCTCCTTTACCCTGTTTTCAAGGAAAATTTGCAAGGGGCCCCAAGGGTGCCCCCTGAAGAACCCCCGTCTTCCCTTTACAAAAAAGGGGGGAACTAAAAGGGGAAGCCAGGGCACATGTAAAAGAAAAGCAGGGGCCCCCATTTGCCAAACAGGGGGGGCCCAAGGGGTTACTGAGGCCCATATGGGACTGCTGTGATCCCAGGTCCAGATCCCGTGGCACAGTCTGCCTTATTCCCCCCTTTTTTGTGCCCCAAAAACCAAAGGGGAGAGGGCAAAACCAAATTGGGACCTCCGGGGGGGGCTGAGGGGGCTTGGCCCTGAAAAAAACCCTGCCCCAGGGGGCACAGAAAGGGCAAAAAGACACGAAAGCAGTAGGGATTTCTTTTCCCCCCTCCCGCCCCTATAAAAGTCCTCGGGCTGGGAGGGAGAAGCAATAAACCCGTTGCCCTAAAAAAACCCCCCTTTCCTCTAATAAGGGGGGAACTAAAAGGGGGCACAAAAGGCACATGTAAAAAAAGGCTAAGCCCCGCGTTTTTTAATTGCCGCGGAGGGGGCCCAATTCCCCCTTTTGGCCCAACCCCCCCACTAAGGGAAAAATGGAGGTCTAAAAGTTCAAAAGGTTGCCTTCCCTTTTTTTTCCCCATGGGGCCTGGGAGGGCCCCTTCTCACTTTTTACCCCCCCAAGGGGGAAACTGGGGAAAATGCCATGTCAAAGCCAAACCCGGGACAAACTGTGTCTTTTCCTTTTGGTAACTGGCAAAGATGCAGGGCCTTGAACTTTCTGTGTTCCGGTAATCGCCCGGTGATAGTTGCTGGCTGTACTTTCACGGAAAAATGAAAGTTGCGGGCCCTCCCATAAAAACCAGAACAAGAAGCCCCCATTTCCTTTCTGGCATGGGTTGGCCTGCATTGCCGCCACCCCATTAGAACGTTGACTTTTTTACAATGGGGACAGATGGTTTTTCCAAGTTTTTCTGTATGTCTAGCTGGCTTTTTCATTAGTTGCGGAAATATGGTTTATCCTTTCCTTCAGTGCAGCAGTTCCACTCTGCTTTTTTACCTGGCCCTTTTTTTCCAATGGCCTGTCTGGAATTAAAAGGGCCTCCTACCAGGGGGCAGGTTCCACAACAGTAAGACATTTTTCAGCTTGCTTGCAGTGGAACAAGGAAAGAAGTTATAAAGAAATGGATGTTCTTGCCAATCAGTCCCCTGTCAAGTCCAAACTCGGGGTTGCCAGCCCGACCTGACGTGCCCAGTGAAGGGAAATTCCCTCTCCCCCAGGTTGGCTCCCAACACCCACAAAGCCATACCTCTAGGCTTACCGGCCTGTCTAAATGTCCCCAGGAAGAAAAATGGTTTCTCTACAGCCACCTAGAGAATTGAAGGCCTAATAAGCACTGCACCAGATTGGCGTGATGTCTTTCAGACCCAACACCAGTGGACCAGGCTGTTTTTTGCAGGGGGTACTCAATTTTTTAAAACCACCGGTTGACCTGCATTGGGGAACCCCAATGGTCGTTTCCCCTTCCCTCAATTAGGAACATTACAATAGACATGTAATTTTCTACACCTAAAATTTATGTCTCCTGGGAACGGCCCCAGAATCAACCTGCCTGCTCGGTGCCCAGATAGCGTTTTTTTCATTAGAAACATGATGCCCTCTGGGAACCAAACAGGAAGCCACCTGGCTTCTGGCCCGGATCTTTGGTCCTCGGGCCCCAAAAATTCCTAATGTTAAATTTGAAGATGTTTTCCCAGGTTTTTCGTGGTGGGATGCAAGGGGGTAAAGGGAAACAGGGAAATGGGAAAAGGCTGTGAAGGGTTGAGAGATGATGCTCTCTGAATGCCAGTAGCAATTGTACTGCTTGCAGTTGGTAGTGAAACTGTTGACACATGTTCCTGCTGAGGGGCACACCCATATATCAGTCTCTGACAGCGAGCTACTTGGACTCCTATCTAGAGGGATTATCTCCCATCGTCACCAAACTGTGGACTACTTCCCACATCATGCACAGGCGAAGGCACATCCACACCCTTATCAGCAGTTGCAGTGCCACCATGCACTGTGGAGGGACTGCATGCTTTGTGTCATTTAGACCAGGTGCTTTATGATGAACACAGATAAAGGCATGTCATCATCTGCGTCATACTCTGAATGCCCTTGGTGGCCATGGTGTGTGGCCAACTTGTGTGTGGGCACCTTCCTTGAATTGTGCAAGAGTGGCACCTCATCCTCACTGTCTTGGTCACTGACATAGTACTGGTCAGGTCTGCTTTGGCAACTGGTAGTGGAGATGCTTTCAGGAGCGGCGGGTGCCATGCGGAGCATCATCCTTATCACAGGCAATGGCCTTTTCACTGGCTGCGGCATGAGTGGAATATTGTCATCCGAGGTCACCGTAAACCAATCCTAAGCTCACGAAGTTGGCATTATACAGGTACACATCAAGGTGCATACCACCATCGTCTGAACCACTGCTGCAACCATCACAGTCAGTTTCCTCACCCAACAGGTAGCGGCTGCTTGCTTTCTCCTCAACAGATGTGGCATACTGGTAGGTGGCTGTGTTGCTTTTACACTTGAAATCACACCTGAAAAACACAATGCACAATACAACATTCTGATGTAATAACACACCACAGAAGAGGCATGTGAAAATCAATGCACCTATAAGTAATATTTCTATATATATACACACAAATGTTTGGGGGTGGTTGCCAAATGAAATAAGATAAATGCATGTTGTTTTGAGTACTACCTAAGACTGCATCACTGATGTACATTTTATCACTTCACTTCTGCTTCCTATATGTCACTCCCTCTCACAATTACTTCTTTCCAAGAACAAACAAAAAGGGGAGAAATACAGCTTCAAATCAAATATTACATTTATAGTGAAGCAACTGGCCTGATAAAATTACAGTAACCTGCAAAAAGAGAATAAACCCACTTATCTCCCAGCTTACATCTTCATCCCATGCATTCAAGACTAGGGCTTTGTTGCAAAATTAAATCCTTCATGTAGCACACAGAGTATTGGGCATAGCCTGGCAGTATAAATGCATAATTTTCAATCATGACATGGAAGCAATCGGTCTAAGTAGTTTGCAGTTAATCACCAATTTTACTAAATACCCACTAGGCCAAAGGTCTCCTAGGAATTCCTATAAATTCAAATGCAATGGAATTGAAGCTAGTCACTTACCTCTACAACAAAGGTGAGATATTGTACCTTAGACCTGATAAATCACAAACGCCATGGGGACAAAGTGCTCCACACTGGAAGAAAGTATACCCCTCACTAGTGAGGATTCTGACCACAACCAATAATGCTATACTCATATTCTTCATATGTCTGGACTCCTAGGAGGGGTAGGTAGGGTTGGACAGAAGCCTTTTCTTAACAAAGAAGAAAACATCCAGGCCAGGCTACAATTCGGTGAAACAAGATATCAAGTCTCCCAGAAGCATGTGGGAAAGTGTGTTGTTGTCTCTGGTGAGAGCAGGTTTGTTTTAATTTTGTGGGCACATTGAGAGAAGTTCACGTTTGGCAATAAACACCCACTTTGCTCATCACCAAAAGAACATTCTCCGCGGTGAAGCATATGTCATGGCAGTATCATGCTTTGGGGGTTGCTTTTCACTGGAATTGGGGGTTTAGTCCAAGGTGGTTTGGCTTGTATGAGCGTTACTTTTACATACCAGTCTCTCTGCAAAGAAAAACTAATCTCAGGAGAAATTGCACCTGTAGTAGTAAAGTAGTAAATAAGTGCGTAGTAAAGAAAAGGCACAATTGTGTAGATTCATGACTTATATACCATTATGGAAAGATTCCAAAACCAAAAAATAATGCTTTCATTGTACACACGTGTGGTTGGACTGCATCTCACAAACGCACAGTTCTTGGAGAGAGACAACTTATAAAGAAAGAGATATCAGGTACCTTGAAGGAATGCAGGAAGAAAAGCTACCAGAAAAGTGCTGTACAATGGAAGGTAAGGGATATGGTCAAAAGACTATAGGAACTATAGATCTTTCCTCATATGAGACATTGCCAAGGAAGCAGGGCTACAGAAGACTTGATACTCTAGTGCACAGAATCAAGCTGGAAAGTGAAAAGGTTCCCTGACAGGACTCTCAACTTCCCTACAGCAGCTTATACAGAGACTTATAATACTGGCCAGATAGCCATTTAACACTTCAGCTTTATCACTGCGAAAGCAAGCTATATGAAAGAACTAATCCAACATGTAAATCATTCAGTGTGTATTGCAGAAAAGTCTCAAACAATCTATCCCCAGAAAAGCAAAGCCATCACAAAAAGTCTATTTGGAATAATTGATTAACAGAATTTACAAGAAGACAAACTGAAAGAGTCTCTTAGCACGTGAGTATTTGACCAATAAAGGCACTTTTAAATTAATCTAATGCCAAACACCAAACATTATTACAAATCATATAACAACGCCCAATACCATGCCCAAACTGAAAAAAAATACAATTTCTATTATGTTAACTAAAAATATAAAGTATTAGACAATGAAGGCCAAAGTAGCATAAAAAGCAGTTCAAGATCCTATAACACCATGTGACCAATCTTAGCGGAAGTATTTATAAGCAAGCAAACAGTGATTACAACAGACCACTACAAAAACTGATATACTGGTTTACCTCTCCTGGCATAAGTAGCAGTAATAATCTAGGAAACCTCATTAGTTACACTAAATCGGTAGCTTCCCATTTGCTAATTTTTTGTCAGCATGTGAAGAAAAATAAAGCCTGTATACAATAGCTACAGTCCCATATGATATGACACACTTTTATGTCATTATGGGACTGGTTACAGAACATTACCAAGAATAAATAATAAGAAGTCAGAAGTAAATGTAAAAAGTTGTCAATCCTTCGCCTTCATTCTTGCTGGATTGGTTCGGAGCCGATCCTCTTGTTAACTGTTATTCTGATGTCACAGAGGAAAGCTTCCAATAACCAGTGTTTCTTTTGTTCCAAAACATCTTTGAGTCATGTACCAAATCAAGTCAGCCTCAGATGACAACATACATTCAAATGACCAAACAGTTGGTAATGGAGATCTAAACTTTGCTGTTGGCATTTCATGCATTAATCTGGTTGTGCCAGAAAATGGTGTACTGCTGGGTCACCCATCCACCTAGTGAATAAAGAAAAATAGCATGCATTTACTTTACTTCAGCAACAAACTATACATACATTTCAGGGAACACCCTAACTAGCCATACAAAGCACTGCAAGTAAACCACCAACAGGTTATTACAGAACAAGCACAACAGATCACAGAAAGTTTGAAACCACTCCTATTCTACAAGATTCCCATGAGGTCTATTATGGGCATTTAAAATGAAAAGAAACACTAATAATGTCCTATACCAAGATGCTCCCAACTGCGTCACTTATCAATTATCATTATAAACATTAAAAGATTCATAATACAAAACCAATGATAATGCATACATCTAACAGCCTTGAAATATCAGTGAACAGGTGGCAAAAGGACTCTGTCTTGAAACCTCACTATCCACCAGCAATGCAGCGACACACACAAGCTACTTAGTTATAAAAGATTTAGATCCCAACTGCCTGAATGTGTCTATATATATATATATATATATATATATATATATATATATAATATATATATATATGTCTATATATATACATATATATATATATATATATATATATATATATATATGTCTATATATGTCTATATATATGTCTATATATATATATATATATATATATATATATATATATATATATATATATATATGTCTATATATATATGTCTATATATATGTCTATATATATATATATATATATATATATATATGTCTATATATATATATATATATATATCTATATATATATATATATATATATATATATGTATATATATATATATATATATATAATCTCCCCAGCTACTTTACACCCTACTTAGCTCACCAAAAAGATCTCACTCACAAAGGGAGGTATATATTTAATGATAAATAAAAGAGAATAAAAGAGAAATACTATAACAAATAACGCAACAGAATGACTTCATAGTTCAAAAGCAAAGGAAATAATTTACCACCGCAGTGATAGTCTCAAATAAATACAACACATGAGTTTGGATATTGTCATTGCCTTAGTTAAAATAAAATTATGATTTTCTGTCAAATGAGAGGATGCAAGGCAGTCAATAATATATACTCAAATTATTCATAAAGTACACCACAAATCCTCTTATTCGAGGGAGTTTTCGCAAGAAAAAGAGCAATTGAAGATGTAATGTCTACAATTTTCCTCCTAGACTGCTGATATTTCTTGAAATTTTATACATGATATATGAAAGTAGTGTGGAGGGGGTGGGGGTGTACTGCAATCACTGCAAGTGGAGAAAGAGCCAAATGTTAGTCGTGCATTCATCAATGTGATAACGACTTCTGCTTATGTGAATAACAGTGACAGCTGCTGACAGTTTTACCTGAAAAGTGACAATGACTCATCGCTATATTGTAACTGCACTGTGCTAATGACTTGCAAAGTTATGCATAGTGCACTGTGCTAATGACTTGCAAAGTTATGCATGCCCAGACAGGTGATAATTGCTGACATTCATTACATTACCTTCTGCAGGTGTTATGCAACAGTCACAATCTGTTATAAGGCCATAGTCAGTCAAATAGTACAGCACTTACATATTGCTGTGCCCTTCCTCCCACCTACATTCCAAGCGACTGACAAAGCCAGGAGAAATGCATAAAAATATGGCAGCTCCATGCTGTCAGTAGTCAGTCTGTAAAGACATTTATCTCACTCAGGCAAATACGCACTATAATCATATTAATAAGACACACAGAAATGTCAAGCTAGATAGCTTGTCTTCTGCCATTCACTTACACAGCAAAAACAGTATAAAAGTTATTATTGAGCCCATCCTCCCATCTATTTGTTAGCAACATACCAAGCAATGAGGAATGAGTCATATAACCATTGTTTGTGTAGATCAGAAAATCCTGTGGAATAAAAATTAAATAAATACACCAACACAGGTGCAGGCCATCATATGCCAAGTAATATGGTCTGATAGCCTTGTACTCCCATGCTGACCAAAACTGAATCCCCCTGGAAACATACCAGAAACTAAGCCAAGTATTGAAGTCAATCATATAATGTCTGGATGATAGATAGAAACTTTTATTAGTTCACTGAAAAAACCCAGATATCTGATACTGATGGTTTCTTTTCTCTGAACATGGAGTGTTTCAGTACATTTAGTTTTTAACATAAAAAAATAAAAATAGAAAGACCTGCCCATACTCTGCTTAACTTTCAAATTCTTAGTCCAGTTACAGCTCAAGTGCATTATTTACATATAGTCTTTTCATCATCCGTACTATTTCACCTTGTATTTTAGCATTTTTCAGTCTTACATTTCCATATTATAAACTGATTAACATCTCTGAGCTGTAGAATGTGACAACTCTAGTGACCTACACACATCCTTAAATTCCAGAACACTTTTTGGAAAATCAAATTAAAAAGCATATGACAAACAGTAAGTACTATAAAAAGGTGCAAACAGCAATGTTATCAGTAAAAAAGTCTTACTTGCAGTGATAACAGTGTATTCGCTCTTTATATTAATATTGTAATATATTATACACAAACCCAGAATTATATTTTCTGTAAAGTTTTACAAACAACTCTTCATACCTACAAGAATGTACAGCCCAGGCAAACAATGTCAGAACAATTTTGTTCAGCTTGACTTGGACATTCCCATGTCAGAAAGAAATTCCTTTCTGGGTATTTCTTACTGAAATATTTACTGAATTCCCAGCATTGTGAAGAGAATGATATAAGATAAACAGATATCTCTCATGATGTACAAATTAATGTAGAAATATCTTTGTCAATTTTTCTCACCATCATCTGTAGTTTCACCTGATGCCAGTTTTGTTTTTGAAATATTAATGTGCAAGTTAAAATATTGCATATTTTCGTGACTAGTGGCAAATAACTATAAATATCTCCAGTGGAGTATACTACACATGGACAATGACAATGTATTCTTCTGACTCATACCATGCCATTTCACACCATGCCTGCCAGTGACAAGCTCCTCTCTCAGTTATGAACATATGAATAATGTGTGATAAACACTGCTTACTATCTGTAGTGTAGGGCATCATAAATTAAAAACTTCAGTGTCATTTTGATAAATAATAACTTGCTTTTACTTATATTGCTTCATATTAATTAATAAGTCACTAAGTTAATGAAGCAAGCACCAAAAAAGGTCAGAAAAAACACAAGAAACTGTGGGTGTTAAAGTACAGAAAAATGAGCTAAAGACATGATTGACTTAAATTTTACCATATGTTCCAATGGCTATACTGATCAGTACGATAGAAAAATCTACTGTCTGATAAATAAAGATATTATAAGAATGTAGAAACATCATTTACTCTTCTTAAATGATTCTACACACATTTTAAATAACCATTAATATAAGTATTTAATATAAAAATGTCCATTAAATGTGTCTTCTTACTACATTTATATTAAAGGTCAGATGTATGTATTACACACCTTACAAGCATAGCCAGCAAACATATTCATAGGTTCATAGGTTCATAGGTTCATACTAGGCTATCTGCCCTGGGGCAATTATAAGCCTAGCCCGATTCTGTATGGCTTACGCCACCCCTTGATTTGAGTATACTGTGCACCTTTTAAGGTTTAGTTTACTGTGCCTCTGTCTAATAGTGACACGGGAGTAATCCCTGGGACAAACCTACGATCCCCCATCCACTTATCAAGATTCTTCTTGAAGAGATTCAGTGAGGTGCTCTGCCTCACATGAACTGGAATTCTATTCCAGAGCGAAGGGAGCCTCTGGGTTATGAACCTGTCACTCCAACAAGTTCTATTTATTTCTGTGCTGAGGTTCAAGTCCCTCGAGCGTGTGGCTCTAAGGTTTTTAGATTTACTGAGGTGGAGCATGCCCATTAATTCTGGATTTGACATAGCTTTGTATGTCAGGCATAGATCGCCTCGAAGTAGTAAAGCTTCTCAACAAAGATGCCAGCGGTCTGGCAGTTTGGAAACTTACTTAAACTAGGCCTCCACTTGTGAATCCTTCCCAAGTTCTCCCAGAGATATGACTCCTCTATACTCCTCTATTCCTGCGGCTGGCTCCTCTTTACATTCTATAGATCATCCATAAATTTGATTTAAAGCTTATTGTAACTGGCAAATGACTATGAAATTCTCCTTGCAATCGTAGCTTGTCTGCATATTTTACAAAGTTTATGGTCTTTAGAAGAATAATAGTCATAGTCATTGTATAAATATTTAATTCGATTTTTTTTTAAACAAGAAACATCTTTATTAAATTACCACTTATGGCATAGGCAATCATAAATTTATACAAATTAAAACAAACCATATTGACATATTTTCAATTTCAAACGTTATATATCACTTATTATCTATTTGATTTTATTTAGTATTTAGGTTCTCACACAAAATACTACTTACTTCATTACTACATTTAAGTCCGTCTCTTTCCTACACCTCTGTTAAACTGATCAATTAGCTAACTTGAGACTGTATAAAGTCCATTCTTCTTAGAAACTATTATAGGATAGGATGATGTTACCCAGCTTGGACTTTATGAATGTGTCACTGCCTTTTAAATGATATGTTCCTAACTTGTAAATATATTTTTTTCTTCTGTGATGTATATCCAACTTGGACTTAAGGAATGTTTCACTCCCTTCTAAGTATTTTTTTTCTATTATTGTTTGGTCTTTTTAAAAAAAATGTATCTCTCATGATTACTATGTTACTATGTAAACAGCTGTATTGTCTGAAAAATGTACTGTATCTGTAGTTGCGACTACCTGTTTTTTTATGTGGAGCTTTTCTCCCCGGGCCTTTACTGAAAATGGACATATATCCTGTTAGATTAGCCCAGTCAACAAATGTAAAATAAAATAAAAAAATAAATAAAAATAAAGTCTATGCATACAAGGTAAGAACTTTAGGCCAAGTTTGATGGCCCACAAGATTTCTAGTGCCTATGCATACAAGATAAGAACTTTAGGGGATGTAAATTATTGTATTTCTTTAGCGTTTCACTGCTTAGTTCAAAATTCAGTATTGGGAGATTTCAAAATACTTATTTTAGCCAGTAGTTTCTCTTTTAGTGGAATCTTCTGTTAGTTAGCCAATTTTAAGGCAAAGTGGTACATTTATGGAACTTTAGGGACTGGATGGCAGTGCTTTAGACCCAGTTCGGTAAACTATGAATATGTTACACAGAGTAAGTTATAGATAATAACTTTTGCCATTCCTTAAGTAATGAGGGACAAGCAGTAATTTTTCCTTTTTAATTTCTCATGGTGTTATTCTAGTGTTGTGCGCCTTTCAGGGTGGGAGCAGTAGGAGTTCGATAGATTGTATTTCCAGCTTTCGTTGTTGTATTTCCTGGCTTGCAACCATTCTATACACTGCAGTATTTGCTCGCTCCGCACCCTTTAGCTGGCCCACAAGATTTCTAGAGCCTATGCATACAAGGTAAAAACTTTAGGGGATGTAAAGTATTGTATTTCTTTAGCGTTTCGCTGCTTAGTTCAAAATTCAGTATTGGGGGATTTCAAAATACTTATTTTAGCCACTAGTTTTACATTTAGTGGAATCTTTTGTTAGTTAGCCAATTTTAAGAGAATGTGACAAATTTATGGGACTTTAGGGACTGGCTGGCAGTGCTTTAGACCCACTTTGGTAAACTATGAATATGTCACACAGAGTAAGTTATAGACAATAACCTTTGCTGTTCTTTTAGTAATGAGGGACAAGCAGTAATTTTTCCTTTTTAATTTCTCAGGGTGTTATTCTTCTAGTGTTGTGTGCCTTTCAGGGTGGGAGCAGTAGGAGTTTGACAGATCTTATTTCCAACTTTCTTTGCTGTATTTTCTGGCTTGCAACCATTCTATACACTGCAGTATTCATCAGTTAGCTAGTGTTTTCTCCTCAAAGATTTTTAAATCATTGTTTTACTGTAGAGTTTTTAAATATTTAGTGCATTCTTATTTGCATTCATATTACACATTGCAGTGTTTGTAATGTGATTAGCTTTATGTATGCAAAGATTTTTGCATGCTTTTTGCCCTGCTGACCAATCAGCCTTGAAACCTTTTGTCAGCATCCTGGCAAAAATATTTTTGTTATTTATTGGAATAACCCTCTCCTGTTGGGTTGGGGGTGGGCATGATACTTGCATTACTGCAGGGGTCACAACAGCTTCCTACACAAGTGCACACTCCCCATGCACTTGTTCAATAAAGCAAGCCCACAAGTGGCTTGGTGCAACAGAGATCTACCCCTAAGATTGCAGGCCCACCTCCTTCAACCAAAGGAATGCTAGAACCTATAAATGGCACTGCCTGTACCCTCCAGGGTAAGCACATCTATCTTCCATGTCAGTCTCAGCACCCTCAAGCCCCCAGTTGAACTTGGGTCTCCTGGATCGCAGTCAGTGGTTTATTCCTCTAACCCACCAGAGCAGGATGTCTACTTTTAAAATTTAAAAGTAATTCTTGTGCAAATATTTTAAAACAATTCATTTTTATATCTGTGGAACAGTCTGGTGGAGAAATAATACTTGTATATGAATATTCATTTTATTATACTCTAGATTTCATAATTAATGGACACTGGCAACAGCAAGAGGATCCTCAAGTGCTCAAATTAACTTTTCGTAATGAGTTATTAATTTTACAGAAATGAATTATTTAAATGAAATACAAATATTTTATAACTACTTTACACTATGCTGGTCAGAAATCACAATGTGTGCAAACTTGTTCCAGTCAATCTGCTCATCATACATGTGCAAATATCTTGCCTGGCAATCTGCATTAATAAGGTGGAAGTTTATTTTCACGGACGCTACACTATTTAATTCACATATTAAGTCTGCCTCATTTCAGTGTATCTCTGTTTTACACACTGAACACTATTTCTGCTTTTTGTCAGATAGAGCAGCTGCTAGGAGCAAGAGTTACGTTATGTAGTAACAAACTAACCTTTATAGAGAAAACCAGTTCCACCATCACTCCAGCTCCTAAAGTGGAAAGGAAGTCTTTCAAAAGTTCCTTCCAACTTGAAGGACGG
Organism: Protopterus annectens; assembly: GCF_019279795.1. Classification (NCBI taxonomy): domain Eukaryota; kingdom Metazoa; phylum Chordata; order Ceratodontiformes; family Protopteridae; genus Protopterus; species Protopterus annectens. Next base: position 46,970,686 of record NC_056741.1, read on the forward strand.
CAGCACAAGACAGGCTGTGGGAGAACTTGAAATTTCTAGGTTTACCTTGAAGTTGACAAAAGTGCTACGCTTGAAAACCTAAATGTACCAAACCAACGTAAAATACCAAACAGTCCATGGACTCCTTGCACTTGCTGGAGATAACGACTACTTTGTTTGTTTGCTGGAGATAACGACTACTTTGTTTGCTGGTGCAAAAAGTGCTACGCTGACTGATGTGTAGTATAATTATATTACTGCGGTGATAGATACGCAAGATGTATCAGAGATAAGAACAAAAACAAGTTATGCAAGGGAAAGCCCTCATGTTGTATGTTTATTCCATATTTTGTTTACTAAAATGCTTAATACTTTTTCACATTCAAACAAAACTCAAGATTCACATTTTTAGAATGTTAATATTCACCACATGCTGCAGTATTCAACTGTGTGTCCCAGCCAAGTATTTTTCTACATTCTGTTGCACATTCAGCACAGCTAAGGCTTTGAAAATGGCTTTAATCTGTTTACAGATATTTAGTACACTATGCCATCCATTACAATGGCATTGTAATTCCTATGTCTTTGTGTATTTCATTGTAGGCTATCGTCCAACAACTGCACATAATTTCTCTCCGGTTATCTGATCCTGTGTCACATTCTAAAATGTAGTCGATATTCATTTTATAGTTTACAAATCTAAAGTAACTCTACACAACTCTACATAACATAATTTAAAAGTAATTTATCCGCTAATCTGATCTTATACTTCACAACAAAGATTCCCATTAGTGAGTTTTCAACTCCAAAAAAAAAAAAGACTAATGCAAGAAAACGCGAGTATTTTTGGGTGACCGCTCTTTACAAAGTTCGTCTAGGAATGAAAATCAATGTTTAGCTACAACCCAAAAAAACACACAAACTACCTTCTTTAATTTTACAAATGTGTGCTGCTATGTTGAAAATGTACTCCATTTTAGGACATAGGTTCCGACTATCACAGTAAACATCTAACTAACCACAGGAGAAAAAAAAAAAACATTGAGCTTCCGAGCATATAAAAATAAGTTCTTTGAGCTGCTGCTTAAATTTTAGGCAACTTATAAAAAAAACAACAAGCATAGTAAGGGACCGGTGCGTGCCATTGCCTAAATCTACAGGAAAAAAACAAGTAAATAGAAAAAACAAGTACAGTACCTCACCAATTGGGTAGGGAACGGCAGGAAGAGACGGTAGTTGCTGTGCTTAGATGACCGGAACTTGAACTGCAGTGGCTGAGCAGGAACTCCTCGTAGTGTCTATATGGCGGTCCGTGAATTCCTTGACTGTACAATAGAGATCCAGTAGCAGGTAAAATCTCAGTTCTTCGCAAAGAAAAGAAGGAATTACCTGCTGCTGGACCCACTATTATTAAGGCGAACAAAAGAAGCTTGGGTATGGGGTGGAGGTGTTATGCAAGTGGTGGCTCGGAATGCAAGAATCCGATTGGCTGCCACCACTTGCTTAGCAAGAACTTTTGGAAATGCTTTTTCTACAAAAACTTCAATGTGACCATAATGTTAAAACACACTGAATCGTAACTAGATATGATAAATTACATATTTAGTTATGATTTCAGAGTGTTTTACATTAAGTTGCACTAAAAATTAGCAGTACACTTTCTCTCGCTTGTGGAAGCACTCGGGGGGAATGGCTTGAAAACTGTATCTTCTCATGGCGCGCTCGGCCTTAAAGGCACAGGCACCATGAGAAGGCACTCGGGGTGAATGTTTTTGTAAGGCTATCTACATAATGACCAGAGGTTTGCCTGTTCAACTAGAACACAAATCAACTACCATTTATTCCACTAGACGTGATAGCAGTGCAAGAAAATAAAAAAAAAAATGACTAGATAGAAATGCTCACTTTATTTTGCAATAGATTATTTCTTTGCAAAATAGTGACCATTTCTATCTAATCTTTTTTTGTTTGTCTTTTCCCCAGACAGGTGTTGTCCTTGGCAAATCAGTAGCATACTCTGGTGATCAGTACATGCCAACATCCATTTGTGTTTCAGATGTTATATCTCTCAGAAGATATAGGTTACAATAAACCTTGTTAACACCAGCAATTTTTTCAGTGTATAACAGCAATATTTCAAGTATGGCCATGTTTTTAGGCCTCAGTCCCATTATGTCAGGCTTGGTACAGATACCGTACAGTAGGAGATTGATAGGTAGGGTCTACCATTATTTTGTTCTGTCATTCCCGCTGAGGGGAAAGGGTGGACAATACGTGGGACTCTGTACATTCAAGAGGTTGGTGTATGGAGAATGCTCTTAGATGCCCTTGTAACATATTTTTTGTGGAGGAGAGTAACACGTGTTTTAAAACTAAGCTGTTACAACATGTAAGACATATTACTGATAAGGAAGAAGACAGTTCTATAGCTGTACATTTCAATAATTCTAACCATGGGGGTAGTACTCATGAAAGATTTGTTATGTACAGAATCTGTTTACATTTTTAAATGGGATACTTTGTACAGAATCAATGTATGTTTTTAAATGTGATACTTTATCCCCTAGGGGGTTGACTGAGGAATGTAATTGGAGGCTGTGTATTTAAATGTACATAAGTGTTAATTGCTTCTTCTAATTAAGGCACGCATTTCTTGTAGCTTGTTACTCCTTGAAGGCTTTGGCAAAGACATCAGAGTAAAATGAACTTGTGTGAATTACTAGCTGTGTGTATTTTTGTTTACTATCTTCACTCATTGTAGTTGTGTTGCTAAGAGGTCACTGTATATATGTCTAGCCATTTTATATGGTCTAGCATGGTTTTGTACCAGCGTACTGTTCACTTATTATTTGGACTGGAGGGGCAGATGTGAGTGTCATGGGTCCTTTTGTATCCAGCTGTGCATGCTGGCCTTGTTATGGGTGGTCTAACATTAGCATGTGTTTGTATGGGCATTTAGAGACATGTATGCACATATATATATATATATATATATATATATATATATATATATATATATATATATATATATATGTCAGTATTTCTTGGTAATATATCTGTATATTGTTATATATGCATATGTATCCCCACACATATCTATCTCTCTATATATGTAAATATTTGTTTTCATGTATATATTTATAGATAATCATTCCTGATTGCACAGTGTATCTTTTCTATTGTAAACTGACTGTGCTGCATGATATGTTGCAAAAAACATCCTAGCATCTCAAGGCTAAAATGGCTTAATGGTAAATTGCTCTGACTATAGTGTATCACATCACGGGCTCAAGACTGAGCAGTGCTGATTATTTTGTTGCTTACCAGAAAAAGGGCTGCTAGATACCGAGTGATTGAGGCACTTTTAAGCAGTTGTAAGCAGGTTTGCATGGGTTTGCATGGCGCTAAGCGTCGCTAAAACACAGTTAAACTGATAGGCACTTAAACTGTGTAGGCTTAACCTACTGACGCTTACCAGTGCTCAGATATGCTTAGCAGCACTAACTACTGGTCATCATTTATATTTAAGCAATGTGTACACCTGCTAAGCATTGCTCAGCCCTGGTAACCATTGCTCACATTCCAGTCTCATAAACTAGCAGAGTAATAAGTTTATTTAATTTCCTGTACATAACATGCTTTTATGTGCTCTCATTACAGTAACAAGGGGTGTGACTATGCTGTCCAGGACACTTGGGTGTGCATGGTAGTATCACATTTTTTTTTATTAATTATTTTTTATGCATGGGTAGTATCACAT
>NC_056741.1:46974924-46997424 GCF_019279795.1 Protopterus annectens
CAGAAACCAGTGCAGAATTCTAATTATCTCATTTGCTGGTGAAAACCATGCAAATAAGGTGAATTAATAATTCAGCAAGCAGGCAGGTATCCGTGCAAGAAGAGTGTTAGTTGCAGAAATGTATTTGGTTACTAACCGAATAGATTTCTGCAAATAACAAAACAGAGACATGCCAGCTCCAAAAAAAGCATGTATTATAGTCTTACGGCATGCCAATGGCCAAATATATGACTACTGGCATGGAAAAGTGCTTCATTTTTATAAAAATAAAAGTTATTTTTTAGGGCAGCAGACTGCAAACGGGATCATGCCGAAAAATAAAAAAATGTGAAAACTCAATTCTAAGGGAAATCTGTATTTTGCCATTATAGTCTGTTGCATGCAGAATCAAAACAATACCAGGGAACAGTGGTTGTCAAAGGGAAAGGCTCTGTATTAGTGCAGTCACTATGGAGTAAGGCAGTGGGATATGCAAATAAGGGGAAATTTACTGAATTACAAAAATCTTCTAAGTGCCCAGCTGCACCTAACCATGTAGGTACTGTAGCATGATTGTGTAACTAGGAGGAGCAACAGACATGAAAAGGGGATGTGTCAAGCATGTTGTAAGCACATTCGAGCCCTATGGTGCACAGATAAGCTTAGCTAAGCACAGCTAAGGAAGGGGGTGTGTCTGAGGCTGTATTGACTTGTTCCATAAAATGAAGAGCTTGTTCACATCCAGAGAGGGCCATTTCTGCATGTTTACATTAGCTAAACATGTATGCATGGCAAGCACTGGGTCTAAAACAAAAGAAATAAGTAAAACCAAAAATAGCAGGACTGTTTGCATTTTGGGACCCGGTTTGCACTGCACACCTTGGGGCTTAAAAGGGGAGGAAATGGGAAGGGTAAAAAAGGAAAAAAAGGAAAATAGCTGAATAAAAGCAATCAAGAACAAATTACATAGCTAGCAGGTGGAATGCATCATAGTCAGCCAATCATACAGGCAGCACCTGCAGCACAACAGTATAAACTATGGAAACACCTTACAGTCTGTAATTTCCCACAAACTCTGCACCATTAGTGTACACATGCAGGGGAATTTTAACTGGACAAATGTTAGGGGCTGCCATTGCTTTGATCCATCAGTATGTGCTAGAGGCTGAGGGTGCAGAGGAGGATAATGCTGGCAACCACCACAGACCGAGAAGGAGAACAGTGTTCAGATCCAAGGGTAAATTACCAGGGGTTACATGATCTGGAGATAGTAGACTGCTACAGGGTTGTGGACAGAGACATACTTCAGCAAATCACTGAGCTGTGCCGGCCTCAACTCAGACCTAGAGCCAACAGAGGGGAACCCATCACAGTGGATACCAAAGTATGTGTAGCCTTAAGAATTTTAGCTACAGGTACTTTCCAAAGACCTACTGGGGGACATCATGGGGGTCTCACAGGTTTCTGCATCCAGGGTACTCCACCAGTTCCTGGATGCCATGCTACCACATGCTGATGAGCACATTTACTTCCCCAACACCTGTGAGGAGAGAACCAACAATATGTGTCTCTTCCACCATGTAGCAGAATACCTGGAGGTACTGAGTGCCATAGACTACATGCACATTCACATCAAAGCACCACCCAGTGAACAGGGTAGGGTCTACATAAACCGCAAGGGATTCCCCTCCATCAACTGCCAGGTCATGTAGAATGCCCAGGGCATTATCATGAATGTGTGTACTGGCAGCCCTGCAAGCTATCACGACTCCCACATCTGGCATTCGTCACAGCTGTATCAGGCATTTGCCAGTGGGGGCATCCCATATGGCCACCTGTTGGGGGATGCTGACTACACACTGGACCCCCCATCAGAAATGCACACACCCACACAAGAATGCCATAATGAGGCACACACACAAACCAGGATCATTATAGCACGTGTGTTTGGGATGCTCAGGTCACGGTTCTGCTGCCTTGACATATCTGGTGGAGCCTTGCAGTACTCTAAAGCCACATGTGCATACATGTTCATCGTATGTGCCATGCTACACAATATGATCATGAGGAAACAGCTGCAGCAGGAACAGCATGGTGAAGGGCCACACAGCCCTTCACCATGCTGTGAAGGGCCACACAGCCCACCACCATTGTCAAGGAACCCACAGGCACAGAGGGACTCAGAGGAGGAGAAGCCTGAGCCTGCTCCTGTAGGCAGATGGTGGCATGCCCAGTATGATCAGGCCTTGGCAAAGAAGGAATGCATAGCACACACACTGACACTGTTGGGGCCCCAGGGACTGACATCTCTCTCTCTGACTCACACACACAGTAAAATGGATGACACACAAATCATATTACCAGTAACGTACTATGTATAGGCAGTGTACTGTGTGCATCCAACATAGGTGGCCCTCAAGCACCGTCCTCACAACTGCTGCAAGCACAAGGTATTCAGCCTTCTTAACAATAAATGAATGGATTAGTATGTTTTGCTAGCATATCTATGGTAATGCAGCATGCATGCAAGGTGATGGGGTGGTCTACTGGGATAGCAGCACACAACTGACAGTTATGTGGGACACCAGGAAATACCTGGCCAAAACTGGACCCCACACACTATGCAGTGGTACCCAAGGTGGCAAATCCCACTGCAATATATGTGTGGGGACAACTAACAGGGGGTTCATAGGTCATTGGCATTGATGTCAGTGTGTGGGTCCCATACCGATCCCTCACACCCACATGGCAAGTCAGCTGTAGAAAACCACAGAAAAATATCTGGTAAAGGCACACAAATTGTGGCAATATTGAATTACCCCCTACAGACTCACACAGTGATAGCACAGGAGGATTCACAGTTGCAGTAAGACTGTGAAAGGTAAGAAGTCTGAAACTCAAATGTATGCCATTACAATCTGACCTGTGCTCTTTACTGATATGCCTCTAGTCCCCAAGACAGGGCACAGTAGTATGGTAAATGGAACCAAAATGTAAAGCAAATATCAACACAGTCTGTGCAAATGCATACAGTTGACAGGTGTTCCCTCCCATATACCCACACAAATGCAGTAACATGTATGTTTGTAGGGAAATAGCATCATAGCACACATTGGCAACGTTGTACCAATACACATGAAAACATGTTACCCGTCCACAATATGCAGGGGTCAATGAGCTATGTGTATGTGTGGTTATTACTGTCAGGATCTGGTGAACACATTCTCCTGGCAGTCATCTTGTAGTGCCCTAGGTACAGTGTTGTCTTTGACAGGGCCATGTGCAGATAACTTCAGTGCCAACTATTATGCATGTTAGTGACACCTACTGCTTTGCGACTGACATACCTAGAAGTCACAGTGCTATGTGGACTATACTACACATATAAGGGACATCTTGAAGGATGTGTAGCTAAGGTGCCAAGCTTTTGTGAATATAAGTGATTTTGGTACTGTTGCCAGTGCTTATTCTCAATAATCCTTTTTTCTTTTGTTTGCTTTTACATATAATGGACATGCCTGCACAGTAGAATGCACTTTGTACCCACACCCATAACTCCCAACATCTGACAGCAAGATGTCTGGACAAGGGCAGAAATAAAAGTGGAACAAATGCACAATGATAGGTATGTGTTGTAAATATCGCCCTTGCATACTGAGAAAGTTGGTAGGGTGAGGGGTTTGCAGTAGTGGGAATTGTCTGAAGGTTATGTAGTCTGAAACAGTAATGTCTTTCATTATTTTGTAACACCACTTTTCAATTATTTGTAACTAACTTGCCATAAAAAGACAAGTTTACATAGACAGGATGAAACTTCAAGCCAAACACCTGGACAACCTGCCCAAAAATGTATAGATGAGAGGTATGCCCAAACAAGGATGTGACATCTCAGGTTAGAAAGATACCACACAGGCAGGAGATCCCCAACCAGTATATTACCAGGTTGCTGGACTGTTTACACAGTGCATCATTACTCAACTGACTGTACCCACACCTCACAAATGCCCCTGTTGGGCAAGAATGTACATAGCTGCCCTCATAAAATTGGTCTACGCATCATACAACTAGTATTCCTCTGGTAAAGCACTGTAATGATCTGAGGAAGTCTGGCACTAAGTAATGACATAGTACATTGCAGTGTCAGACTACAGATAAGTCAGAACATGTCTGTTAAACAAACCCAGTACCCTGAGGGAAGTCCTGTGTACTCCAGAGAGGTATGGCTGTAGCACACAATGTCCTGGACTGGAGTACATCTATCTCTGGAATGGAGTCCCACTCTAATTATAGAAGGTCACACTGGGCATGGTTCTACACTTAGAGAATCACAGGACATATTGGAACCCACATCGGAATATATGACTGTATTGTGTATATATGTCTGTGCATACAGAAAGCTATGTACACTTCAACTGTCACCAGACACACACATCAGACAGGATTACCCTCAGCTAGCTGTAGGTGGCCCATATGTGACATATCTGCATCTGTTGCATGAGATACACACACATATATATGGGCAGCAGATAACATATGTCAATCATACACACATACATAGATGTGGGGAAGTGAAAGACAGAGAGGGAGAGAAACACGAGGGACACAGACAGAGTGAGTCACACACACAGATACCCTGAATGGCATACAGTGATGTCCTGTTGTGGACAGTGGGACACCAGTCGTAAACAATTGCACGTGTGAGCATAAAATTAGAGCCCCATTGTGTAACAGTACTAAGGTTGGATTTATAATATCATATCTCCTGCTTTTGTGTGTGTGTGTGTGTGTGTGTGTGTGTGTGTGTGTGTGTGTGTGTGTCTGTGTGTGTGTGTGTGTGTGTGTGTGTGTGTGTGTGTGTGTGTGTGTGTGTGTGTGTGTGTGTGTGCATGTCTGTAGGTCTAAGCATTAGGAGACTGTTCCCACTCAGTACACTTCACATTGCCCTGCTTCACAAGATCTGCTCCTGTCATTCACCTTAGAAATACCATCGGACACCTATCACCCCTCTAAGCTCTGCAGCTCATACAATAACTGCATAGCACTATAGTACAGTTAATTAGATAGGTAGGGGTTCTTATCTCCATACTGGCTCATGTGTGTGTATGTGTGTGTGTGTCTGTGTGTGTGTGTGTGTGTGTGTGTGTGTGTGTGTGTGTGTGTGTGTGTGTGACAGTTGTGAGAGCAAGGAGTGTGTGTTTGGTTTGTTTGCATGTGAAACAGTTTTAGGCCATTCCCACCCACAACACTTCCCAGTGCCCCACTTTATCAGTTCTGCTGATATCATTCCACTTATCAGTACCTTTGGCCAATTGTCAGCCCAGTAAGCTTTGTAGCATGTGCGATAACTGCATAACCCTAAAATACAACTCACTAGCTAGGCCGGGGTCCTAATCTCAGATCTGGCAAATGTTTGTGTGGGTGTATAAGTGTATGTTTGTAGAAATAAGTATTTTGATAAGTTTCCCACCAAGTGCCTTACTTTATCAGTTTTGCTGATGTCATTCCTTTTATCAGCACCTTTGACCAATTATCAGCCCAGTAAGCATCATATCACATGTGATAACCGTGTAACACTGTAGTACAAATTACCAGGTAGGCAGGGGTTCTATTCTCAATACTGGCAAGTAAGTGTGTGTTTGTGTTTGAGAATTATATCTTTTGTGGGTTGTACCATTTTCAGTTGGGTACCACCCTTTACACTTCCCATCACCCTGCTTCAGCACTCCTGCTGATGTCACTCACTTTTACAGATACCTTTTAGCAGCTGTCAGCCCTATAAGCTATGTGGTGCTTGTGATATCTGTGTACTACTGTAGTGCAACAAACTAGTTAGGTAGGGCTTCTAAACACAGTCCTGGCAAATGTAAAAGTGTTTGCATGTGCGCATGCATTTTGAGACAATTCTCACCCAGTACACTTCCCATTGCCCTACTTTAGCAGTCCTGCTGATGTCAGTCACTGTTAGAAAAATATGTATTAATGTGTATGCTTAATGCCAATTAATAATCAAGTATTTTAATACACTTTTCATTCTATTTTTCATGCACTGTATTTTATACAAATTGAGTTTCATATGAGACTGAAAAAGATGCTTTTTGCAAACTGCAGTATGCCTTCTGAAACTTGCAAGTTGCCCTCTGACCTAGTAACTGCTAGCACAGCAATATTCTTGTTTATGCCTTGTGGAAATGTACTTGAGAAGCAGGTGTTTATCTGCTAGGTCAGAAGCGAATAAATAAACAATGCCTTATGTTATAAATGTAATGATTTCAGACAAACAGCCCAGTCCAGAGGAGCGGAACCTCTGCAGCTGTAGTAATTTAGAAATAAAGTAGACAAAGGATTATTAGAGAAATGAACTGCTAGCATTGTGCTCGATTTTAGCCATAGTATCTTGAATGTAACATAACATGTATCTAACTGAGAGTAACCAAGGCCATGTTGTTTTCCTCAGGAAGTTTCACTTAAAAATTGATAAATCAGCAGAAATTCATGGGAAAGATGGTCAGCAGATGATGATGAAAAAGGTGGTAATCTGTTACGTCAGCATGGTAGGACATAACTAGTTTAAAAATGTATAAAAATGAAAGTATTTCCTGTTTCTGGTTAGACAAACTGTATTAGCATGTTTTTGTCTCCTTGCTGCAAGATTAAAGTGCCTTAACCTAAACCTACCGTGTCTTGATCATTTTTAAAGTATATTTTTCCTTTGACAGTCACCTTTACAGATACCTTTGGGCAGCCATCAGTCCTATAAACTCTGTGGCACTTGCAATAACTGCATACTACTGTAGTACAACAAACTAGTTTGGTAGGGGTTCTAATATCAGTCCAAGCAAATGTATGTGTGAGTGTATTTGTGTTTGTATGTGTGAATATCTGTATGTTACAGTATTTTGTGGCCATCCACAACCAGTTCATCTCCAATTACCATATTTTACAAGGGCTGCTGATGTCCCTCACCTTAGAAGTAACTTGGGATGCTCTTCACCTTGGAAGCTCTGTGGGCCGTCTGATAAATGTGTAGCACTGTAATAGCAATAACTAGGAAGGTAGGGGTTTGATTCTCAGTCCTGACAAGTGTGTGTGTGTGTGTGTGTGTGTGTGTGTGTGTGTGTGTGTGTGTGTGTGTGTGTGTGTATATGTGTGTGTGTGTGTGTGTGTGTGTGTGTGTGTGTGTGTGTGTGTGTGTGTGTGTGTGTGTGTGTGTGTGTGTGTGTGTCATTATAGATCATATCCATTCGGGGTGGGTTTTGCAATCATTTAGTGTGGTCCACCCAGTACACATCCAAAGTCCATTGTACAGAGCCGCTGTTGTCAACCACTGTATAGGTAGCTGTAGACACTCTGCAGCCCTATAAGCTGTGTGCTATGTGAAATAACTATTTAACAGTATGGTATCAAAAACAAAATAGTTGGGGCTTCTAATCCTTTGATACCATTCCCCACTCAAGAATCATAGACGAACACACTCAGCTAGACATCAACCCCATGTCATAGATGGGTTGCAAACTGGCTCATGGATGGAGCCCACAGTGTGAAGGTAGTGGACTCCATGTCAGACTGCTGACCAGTCAAGAGTGGAGTACCACAGGGTCTGGCCCTGATTCCCTGCATGCACGGTATGTATGCCTCTGACATCCAGCCCAACAAAAAGAGACTCTAGATGACAATGTTTGCAAACAACTGCAAGGTAGGTGCTAAGTTTACATCCCCAAATTATGTTGGCATCCTTCATACACTCCCCACTGAGACCTACGACTGTTGTCTGAACACTGGCCTTAGGCTCAATGGCAAGAAATGTTTCACCATCCACTCTGGGATCAACGTGGTTTCCATGAATTGCCACATCGCTGTTAGTCCACTTGACACAGAAGTTGTTATAAGAGGTCTGGGAATACAGGTTGACAGCGACCTCTCTTATGACCACCATATTGCCACTGTGGATAGAAAGTACATCTATGTGGCACATTTCATACCTAAGGGTGTTGCATCCAGGAAGAAAGAGGTCAATGTCTCCCTCTGCTCTCCCTTCATTAGGCCAAACATCAAGTACAATGGCCTATATGTCATGTATCTCACTAGACACCTGCAACTGGGGAGGCTACAAATGTACCTCACAAATAGGACCCTAGGCCTTAAACAACTGTACTATATGGACAGAGTCCAATACCTCAAAGTATTCTTGGTCACATCTGGGCTACTTACATGCGATCTCTGCTTAACTGACAAAGCCATGTTTGTCGGGCCCTGTAAGGAATGCCACATCTAGTGAAATCCCAATCTTGTCTGCACCACATTCTACAGAGACCACACCCTCATTACCACAATCAACAGAACATGCTCGGGGACAGGTCCATAACCCAGAGAGTGGCCATGTTATGGAATATATGTCACATACGTGTCAATCAGAGTACTTCACTGGCCCTCTTCAAGAGAAATCTGGAAGAGTGTATGGGGAATTTAACTGTCACCATGGGAATCATTCACTTGGCAATAGTCGATAGATGCACTGTGGACAAATGTCAGGTGGCATGATGCCAGGGTACTCCCATGGGCTAGGCTTGTAATGGCTCCATGGCCATTAGCCTGGTACACACCTATAAACACATGAACCTATGAATTTCAGTACTGGCAAATCTGTGTGCATGCATGACTGTGTATAAAAGTATTTGTTAGCGTGTAAAGTTGTAGGTGAAAGTACATTGATGCCCTTCTCAACCATTACACTCCCCATTGTCATACTTTGCAAGGGCTGGTGATGTTATACACTTTAAAGATACCTTGTGACACTCTTCAGCCTATAGGCTCCCTAGTGCTTGCGGTAACTGCATAATACTATAGTACCAATAACTGCATAGGTAGGGGTTCCAATCTTAGTCCTGGCAAATGTGAGTATGTGTGTGGGTGTATGTGTGTGTAAGTCTTTGTACTTGTGTATATTTGTAGGAGACAGCATTTAGAGGCCTCAATCTCTCAGTACACTGCACATTGCCATACTTTACAAGGGCTGGTGATGTTGCTCACCATAGAAGAGCCATGGAACAGTCTTCACTCTATAATGCATGTGATAAATGTATATCACTGTAATACCAATAACTAGATAGGTAGTAGGGGTTCTAATCTCAGTCCTGGAAAGTGTTTGATAACATTATCCTTTGTTTGAGTGAGTACTATATCCAATAGAAGGAGTGGGTTTAACATTTTTAGAACATGGTATTCTCAGTACGTGTCCCAAGGACCACTGTATCAGGCCCACTGTCTCCATCAACCATAGAGGTATCTGATGACACTTTTCAGCCCAATAAGGGATGTGCTGTGTGTAGGAACTATGTAACAGCATGGGCTGACTGACAAGATAGGCAGGGCTGCTAACCTCAGTTCTGGCAAATGTGTGTATAACTGTATCTGTGTTTGTCATTGTGTATATTTCTGTAGGTTAGAGTATTTAGAGTCCATTCTCACTCAGTACATCTCCCATTGCCATACTTTACAAGGCCTGATGATGTTGTTCACCTTAAAGGAACCATGGAACACACTTCACCCTACAAGCTCCGTGGTGCGTGCAATAAATGCATAACAGTTTAGAAGCAATAGCTAGATAGATGTGTTCCAATCCTAGTCCTGGCAAATGTGTGTGTGTGTGTGTGTGTGTGTGTGTGTGCGTGTGTGTGCGTGTGTGTGTGTGGGTGTGTGTGTGTTTGTGTGCATGTGTGCATGACCAGTGTTCTGAGTGTGTTTGAGTGAGGACTATATCCATCAGGTAGCAATGGTTTACAGCTTTAGGCCATGGTACTCCCAGCACACATCCTACATTCCACTCTACGAGGGCTGCTTTTTACATCAACCGTAGAGGTATCTGTAAACACTCTGCAGACCTATAAGCCCAATGCTGTGTGCAAAAGCTATGTTTCAGTATGCTCCAAAAAGCAAGAACAAAAGTAAAATCTTTGCAAAGTACTTCATGGTGCATTTGTTTTATTTCTATTGCACTGAAATTATAAATAGTGAGTCCAGCTTTAGTACTAATCTCACAGTGAAATGAACCATCATCATCATTATTAAAAATCACTGAATTTGAAAAAGTATTACCAAAGACACCATCAATACAACAAGCTTCACCATTTCCAGAGTTAACATTAACACCAACTACCTCTTCCTCTTGTCATTGTGCCATTGCCCTTTCCTGTTGTAATTGTTGGTCACCTGTTGTGGTTTTGGATGTACAACATATTGTTGGTTCTCTGGAAACCCTCCCCTTTTGTTTCTCAAACGCTCCGATCTCTTCGGTTCTGGAGACCCATCTAAAAAACAAGACTGTTCATCCAAACACTCCCTAGAGTCAATGTCAAAATTGTCCATTTCAGTCCCTGCACCATTCCTAAATGGCTGGTTGCCCCATGTGTCCTGCTTGTTAGTATAATTGTTATTGCTTGTTGAATTAATTTGATTGATTTATTTTATTTAAATATCAGTTTTAGGTAACATTTACATCTTTTTATATTTCTAATGTATTGGTTTAATTAGCATGTTTAATTGATTAAGGTGTATGATAGGTACAGTTGAATGTGAAATTATCATAAGTGTTTGTGATGTAATGCTCCTTTTACTCTGAAGAAGCCATTGATTTATATATGGTGAAAGCGCTTAGTATTTTGGAGCTTGTTGTGAGCTTTGTAATAAACAGCAATCGGTGCAGTCCCCATTCATTTTGGTCTTTTTTACAAGTTTATACCATTTTGGGTTGTGCGGTTTATGTTACTGTATGGAATGAATAGCTAGAGAGGCAGGGCTGCTAATCACAGTACTGGCACATGTGTGTGTGTGTGTGTGTGTGTGTGTGTGTGTGTGTGTGTGTGTGTGTGTGTGTGTGTGTGTGTGTGCATTGGTGTGTATAGCAGTATTTGGGACTATGTAGACTCATGTGTGACAGTATTATGAATCCATTCACACCCAGTACACCCCCCACTGCAATACCATACAAGGGCACGTGATTTAATTCACTTTACACGTATTGTGGAACTCTCTCTCCACACTATAATCTCTGTGCCACCTGCAATAACTGCCTAACACTATAGTACCACTAACTAGATGGGTAGGGGTTCCAAAACCAACACTGGCAATTGTGGTCCTGGGCATGTGTGAGTTTGTGATTGGTATTCTCTGTGTATTTGGTCGACACAATATCCTCTAGGGGTGTGGATTTCAACAATCTGAGGTGGGGTACACCCCATACACTTCCCATTGTCCACTTTACAAGAGCTACTGATGTCTACTACCATACACTTACCTGTATACACCCCTCAGCCCTATAAACTCTGTAGCACATGCAATGACTGTTGTACAGACCTGATAATTGTGTACAGCTGTACCTCGGCTATGACACTCTCGATGTGTTACCACACTTCCATTCCCTTCATTGCAAATTACTTTTGCAGTTTATTACAGCACTATTGTACACATGTCCCTGTTTCTTGGCCACTGTACCCCTATTGTCAAGCTTTGTCCATATGTCATGCACTATGAGATGGATATGTATGGGCTATCTTTATTTAGTGCTGTCATTTCTGATATCGTCCCAGTGATGTTGTGGAATCCCACACATTTTCTGGGGTAGGGGACATAAAAATGAGGACAAAGTCTGGATGACCTGTGGAACTCTGTACAGTCAGAAGGTCAGTGTATGTCTGGCCATTGTGTATGGCCTAACAAGAATTTGTTGCAGCATACTGTTCACCTATTAGTTGGCCTGTGTAGGGTGGGGGGGCAAATGTGAGTGGCATGTGTCCTTTTGCATCCAACTGAGCATGCTGCTCCAGTTACCAGTGGTCTGTCTGCAGTACATGTTTGTATGGGCATTCTGAGACATATCCCATACCACCACACAAGTCCAGCTACACTGTGACCTGGGACAGTATATGTAGGGGTATTGTGTGACTGTCATTCAAGATATACCTGTCAACACAGTCGTTGTACTGTAGTGTTTGGTAGGCTTACTGTTATTTTGTTGTGACTGTGGCGCAATTAGTTAGGTGTCTGCACTTTCACCCACAGAGTCTGTGTACTTACATATTCTCCAGTTGTATTGAATATTGAAAATATTATAAGGCAACATTGGAATCTAATCACCATGGACAATAACTTAGTACATGTTTTAGGTACTTTGCCCAAATTTGTATATAAGACTGGATTTAACCTTAAAAGGATTTTGGAATCCAAAAAGCATGTGGAAAAGGTTAAAACAAAGGGCACTACAAGATGTGGAGCTTGCAACCAGTGTAGTTATGTCAATGAAATAGCTGGCTTTAAATTGGATATTTTTAATAAGACATTTATACAGAGTAGAGCAGGTAATTGTCATACTAAATGTGTGGTTTATATAGCAACTTGTAGTATATGTCCGGCGTTTTACATAGGTAAAACGGAGAGACAATTGAGACGACGGATTTATTACCATAGTTATTCTATTTGACATAAGGACAAGAATAACGCTCTATATAAACATATCTCGAAAAGTGGGGACAAGCACCAATTTAAATTTGCTGTTGTTGATCAGGTTGATGTTACAGTATATGGTGGTAATTTTAAAGCCTTATTGGCTATGAACGAGAGCAAATGGCAGATTCTAATGGATGCCACTAGGCTTCCAGGCATTAATGATTTTATTAGTATTAAACCTTTTTTATGTCTGGGCTAGTCACCTATAACATAGGTGAGATATATATACATCTTCTATCCTGGACATTTTGTTAGGTATATTATTTAGGTTTGTCATTTTATATAAATATATTAATATTATTATATATTCTAATCTATATATTCAACATACTTAATATATATACATTTTTATTTATTCTTTATTTGTATGTATTTATTTAAAAATGGATCAATTATGTATTTATTATGTAGTATGAATGGGATCACTTATGTGGTATGAAGGGGATGCATACATCTTTAAAAGTTTTAATTAGAATGCTGTTTGGCGCCTAAAAGTTTATTTAAATGATTTAGTTTTAATTGCTGTTGTTCTGATGAAGTCTGCTTTGTGTCAGATGAAAGTGCTTAACTGCAATTGTGTGTTTTAGTGGAGTTTATTCATTTTACATTGCTGGTTTGCAATAAATTTGTTTCTGTCCAAGCCGTGGAGTTTTTGCGTTTTGCCTTCAGTACCAGCTTTTGGTGATTGTACAGTCGCTGGAGTTCCTTGTTTGTTAAAGCTGAGACTTTGACCACTACACTATCTTGATTTGGGGATTTGAGCTGTACATTTGTATCTCCTATTTGATATTAACATTATATTATTATATTAAATGGAGAGTACTGAGGTTTTTGGCCATGCCATTGAGGACTGCTGTCATGACATAATGGCATGCATTTCAGTTTCAGACTTGTCAGACTTGTATCCTTCAGAACATTCATGCTAATGCATAACTTGTTTTCTATCAACTTTCAGTCTGTCCTCTGTGCAGACTGGATGACACCAGTGCTCAGGCTGTGGTTGACTACAGTGCAGAGTTGGTCTGAGAGCCAATGCCTGTGTTCATGTAGGATGCAGTCAGGAATAGTATCAGGCCTGTGGAGACCTCTATGTATTGCCTTTGAGAGGGCATTGCAGGCCTGCTTCCTGATCATGAGGGGAGGGGGGCAGGTGCTGTACATGCACATGTATACCTATGGGGGACAGGGGGTAATGTTTACACTTCACCTGTCTGCAGCTGGTTGTCTATATCTGTGGCATATGTGTATGTGATGTTATTGACAACCACTACAGAGCAGATATGTGTGTTGCCTCTGGAATTGCAGACACCTGTCTGGAAGGCCTATTGAGTGGCCTTGGTGTATGTATCCAGTTTGCACTCAAAGACAGCTGTAGGGTACATCACCTGTGACCTTATTTGCTTGTGCAGAACAAGGTGACATGGCTTCCAATGAGGCATCTGTTCCTTCTTGGCCCATCCTGCGATTATTTCCACCTATGATGGTAGTTGTGTATTACTGCTGTCCACCAGAGGCAATCAGCCTACCTTGAGGGGGTTGATGTTTTCCTGTCAAGTATTGCTGAGGCCATACAGCTATGTAGGTGCACACATAGTATTGTGGTGTGGGCCTGGACACTGCTGCTAGCTCCAAAATATGGGATGTCCTTCATGTGGCCCTTGTCCCTTTTCCTTGTCTATGAGGTGGACATTATGGAGGTGTGGAAGTTACAGCTTCACAGACAGTAGGTAGGAATACCTTGTAGGACAGGACATGTGGAGACAGCCCAACAACATGGGGACAAAGCTCCAGAATTGGGTACAGATTGTCTGTCATTAGTACTATTATACACATTGAGTGTTGCTAGATTGACAGGGTTCATCTGGGCATGCATTTACTGAGTGAATTGACATCTGACAGTGATATGCCTCTGACATACCTCTCAGCTGGCATGTTGTCCATATACTGGCCAGAGGTTTGCCTGCTATGTTTGGTCTGTTCCTCGAACAACATCTGTTTTTGTCGCTTCGGTAAGATAATGTGAGGCTTGTAGTCACTAACTGTTGACACCCATTGGTTTTCCAGACATCATATCCTTCAGGGATGTTATGTTACAACAACAAGTGTAACAGCAGCTACTGTTTCAGTATGCTACACCATTATGTGTGAACTGTCCTTCTTTCTGTCTCCCTGTTCCCATGTTTGTCATGCATTGTCCAGATGTCCTGCACTAAAGTGCAGAGGTATAGTATATCATTATTTACTGACTACACTCCAGTTATCATCCCATTGACCTAGCAGACTCCTGTCATGGTAAGCAGCAGTGGCCAGGATTATGGTTCCTCACCCTGGACATTCTGTGGAAATCTGTACATATGACAGTTATATATGTCTGGCCATTGTGAACAGACTGCCAAGATTGTGTAACAGTGTTTTGTGTAGATGTTTGTTGGGCTGGGAAGGGAATGTAGCAGATCTGAGTGCCATACATCCTTTACCTATCTGACTATGCATGCTGCTATGGCTGCTGGCGGTCTATCAGGTCTGTATGCTTGCAGGGGCAGACTGTAAGATAGACCTGTAACACCTAAGAATTCCCAGTACACTGTGATTTTGGCCAGTATAAGTTGGTGTAGTGTGTGACTGGCAATTAGGATCTGTTTGTTCAGACAGTCATTCTACTCTAGAGTTTATTTTGGGTACTGGTATGTTTCTGTGACTGTGGTGCAAATGTTTTGGGTGGATATTTTTGCACCACTATCTGCTTTTCACTACTGTTCCATCCCTGTAGTGCATGTTATATTTTAATAAACATGAGTAATTGCCCAGAGCTGATGTGGGGGAGTGTTGCTTTGGTCTTGTTATGCTTCATAAGGTGCTGGGTGACATGTTTGGCAGCTGTCAAGGGATTTGCATTATGTTACATGACTGTGGTCATACATCTACACTGTCCAGGGGCCTATACACTGTCCAGATGCATGGCTCATATATTTGGTCTGTTCCCAAGACAGTTGTTGTCCTTGGCTAATCAATAGAATACTCTGGGGAATGCTGTCAGTGAATGCTAACATCTATTGGTGTTACTGACTTCATATCCCTCAGAAAAGATATGTGACAACAAACTCGGTAACACCAGCAACTGTCTACATTTATAACAGCAATATGTCCAATATACCTCTGTGTTTAGGCCTCTGCCACCAATTATGTCAGGCTTTTTCCAGATGTCATGCACTAAGAGGTTCAGAGGTATGTAGTATCATTATTTATTGCCTTCATATTGCTACCATCCCATTGATGTCATAGACCCCCAGACATGTAACAAGGAAGTGGCCATTGATATGAGTCATGTGCCTATACATTCTGTGATAAACTGCACATTTGAGAAGTCTGTGTATGTATATCAGGCCATTATTAACAGTCAGGATTATGTAGTAGTGCAGTGAGTACATGTTATTTGGTCTATGTAGGGAAGGGGTTACATGTGAGTGTCATGGGCCCTTTCTATCTGGCTGTGCATGCTGCTCAGGTTTCTGGTTCCCTATTGCCTGTATATGTTTACATGGGCAGACTGTGATATGTCCCGTAACACCTCAAGATTCCCACTATACTGTGACTTGTGGGGAGTATATGTAGGGGTAATGTATGAGTGGCAAATGAGATATTGTTGCTCACACAGTCATTATACTGTAATGTTCGGTTTGCTTACTGGTATGTTGCTGTGACTGTGGTGCAATTGGTTGTGGGTGGGCACCTTCACACCAGTGTCTGTTTTCCACTAGTGTTACATCCCTGTAGTGCCTGCTATATTTGCAAATGCATGTGTACAGCCCCAGAGCTGGATTTAGGTAATGTTATGTCAGTCTGATTGTAGATTGGATGTTGCTTGGTCACTCAGTGTAGTTTCCCTAATGTTGTGTTATGTCCACATATTCGTAGGATGTCCAGTTGTCTGGCCAATATCTTTGGTCTGGTCCCCATAACTGTTGTGTACTCCTGACACATCAGTGCGATGATGTGGGGATTGAGATCATTAACAAATGAGAAGCAACTGAGTCCTGGACTTGTGATATTTCAGTCAATATATGTAAGGACATGCAGTGTTACTACATCAGCTTTCTCAACTTATCTACTCACGTATTTTGGATATGTCCATATTTTCATTCCTTTGTCCCCCCACTTTGTCAGGCTTGGTCCAGATTTATTGCACTAAGGAGTTCTGAGCATACCTCTCCACTGGCAGGATTTTTACAGAATGTCTAAATGTTTGGCCCATACTTTTCTTCTGTTCCACAATTTAATGGCATTTGCTGGTAAATCATTATGATGATCCAAGGATTTATGTCGGTAAATAATGACATAACATTTCAGTTTCCATCCTTATATCCGTCAGTAATTGTCTGCTGAAATGCACCCGGTTGATGTAGCAAATGTCTTTGTTTCTAACAGCGATATTTGCAATATGTCCCTCTATGTGGCCCATTCCACCCCCATTTTACAGCCTTTGTACAGGTTCTTGCACTAAGAGTTTAAGAGGGATGGTTCTGAGGTATGACTGCACTGCATGTTATATACATACACACACACACACACACACACACATATATATATATTTTTTCCTTCCTTTTTATATATATATATATATATATATATATATATATATATATATATATATATATATATATCTATATTGTGTATCTACTTTTTCATATATATGTTTCAACAGATGTTGTGTCTTTCGGCTTATCCCGGTTAGGGGTCGCCACAGTGGAACTCTGGCTTGCTAATGCTTGGTAGTAGATTTTTACGTGCCGAGTTACCAGCCCTGACGCACAACCTTCAATGAAGGCATGCCCATTCATGCATGCCTCCACACAGAAGACGTTCTAGCTGAGAATCGAACGCGACACCGTCTTGCTGAGAAGCGACAATGCTACTGCAGCACCACTACCGCGGATATATACATATATATATATATATATATATATATATATATATATATATATATATATATAGGTCCTGGTTGTATAGTCAAAAGTGTGGTTGGTCGAACCCATTTTAGCTAAATTGCATTTTGTTTGAAAATGCACTTTCGCTAAGGAAAAAAACATACAGTTTGCATGTAATGTTAATTCTACATCAACGTATACTGTTGATGTACAACTAAGGAAACTCTTGTTGAGATCGTGGTACAGTGGGTATAAGGGAATATTCCCTTTTCCCCACTGTAGTGCAATCTCGGAGTGAGAATATTAAAGTAGGGGGGCGCAGGGGGGCTTGCCCCCTGCATAATACTGTTTAATCTGTTATTGTTTTTTTTTTTTATTTACTTTTTATTTTTTGATTTTCGATAGAATGCACTTTCTTGGAAGTAAGTTATAGAAAATATGGTTTGATGAATCAACATAGACACACACACACATATATATATATATATATATATATATGTGTGTGTGTGTGTGTGTGTGTGTTTGTGTGTGTGTGTGTGTGTGTGTGTGTGTGTGTGTGTGTGTGTGTGTGTGTGTGTGTGTGTGTGTGTGTGTGTGTGCGTGTGTATATGTCTATATACAACACATGAATGATTCCACAGATGTTTCCCCCTAATGTTGTATGCCTCTATTGCATGATATGTTTTAAAAAGCAGCATTAATTCCTACAGCTCAGATGGTGTAGTGGTACATTGCTCTAACTATAGTGTACAGGGTCATGTGTTCGAGATTTACGGCTAATGTTTTTTTCATTAATGTTAAATGACCAGAATGCATGATATGTTTGTTAAAGCATTACTGGCTTGCGCAGCTCTGATGGTGTAGTAGTATGTTACTGTGATTGTAGAGCTCAGAATCTTGGGTTTCAGACTTGGCAGGGCTGAGTGGTGTCCGATGGATGAATGTTTGTTAGTGGAGGAACTTTTAAGCACCATCCTTGCTAACAATTTTTTCATGTTTGAAGGGTCACTTTTCCTTCAAAAAATAGGTGTAGCCATGGGGTCACCCTGCGGCGCCAGTGTGGCCAATATGGTGATGGCCTATTGGGAACACTTATATGTTTTGAATAACTGCACTTTTAAAGAGAACATAGTGTTCTACACCCGTTTCCTTGATGACATATTTATTTTGCTTGATGGTGATGTTGATTTTGGGGGCAGGTTGGTGGACTATTTTAATACAACCACCACTTTTTAAGGTTCACACACACTTTTGATTCTACTTCAACAGCGTATCTTGACATTTTACTTTCTAAGGACAGTATTCTGGATAGATATACAGCTTCTATCCATAGGAAGAACACCTACTGTAATTCAATGCTTCATTACTCTAGTTGTCACCCACAACATCAAAAACGGGCTATTGTTAAAGGACAATTGGTTCGTGCAGCCCGGATTATAACAGTGGATGCTGATTTTAGTGACGGATGTGAATTTATGAAGAAAATGTTTCTAGCTCGGGGTTACCCCGAAATGTTGATCAATGAAATCATTGACGAAGTCTCCTTCAAACGTCAGTCTCACATTTATATACCACTCTTGAATAGGGTGGGTCACATTCCAGCACGAGTTATTGGTGACACACCTACAGTATTGGATGTGACTTTAACTGATCAAGAGGTGAATTCTACACCTCCTTCTTTTATAACTACATTTAACATGGACAGTTTTAGGTGTTTCGGGATTTTGAAGAAAAATTGGGAACTCTTTAAGAGTGACAACAAAGTCTTTAATTGTGTAGGCAAATACCCCTCAGTTACTTACAGGAGAGGTATGAATCTTAAAGATTACTGTGAACTTAAAAACAACACAGTTAGGACTCCAGGCATGTATAAATGCCAATCTTGTAATTACTGCTCGTACATACTGGAATCTAATAGATTCAGTGTCAATGATTTACAGTTTAAATTGAGATGGAGAAATAACTGTAACTCTAAGTTAGTTGTTTACCTTGCGTTATGTCAGTTTTGTCCTGCATTTTATGTAGGCAAAACTGAAAGGAAACTTCGTAACCGTATGTACGAGTACTTATACGCAATAAGGAAAAACAAACTAGAGAATGCTTTGGCTAAGCATGTTGCTCAATTCTCTAACCACAGTTTTAAATTTATTGTTATTGACCAAGTCCACAAAGATGCTAGAGGTGGACCTGATGTTCTTAAACTTGACGAACTAGAACTATCCTGGCAAATCATGCTGAATGCTTATAGTTTACCAGGTTTAAATGAAGGATGCATTATTAACAGTATTTTAAAATTAAAAAGTCTAAAACGTTGATATTATATAAATATAGAATATTTTAGTATAGTAAATGTTTCAGTATTACACTACATTAAAAGTTTTTTAAGAGTTTTTAAATAGTTTTGTATTCTGAATTTTGTTAAGAGGGTGGTGACGTTTTTGATGAGTAGTTTTATCTAACATTTGATTGGTTATCTCAATCTATTTAAATGTCCCTGTGTGTTTTTTACTTTGTCTGATGAAGTTTATGTTGTACCATAAACGAAAAGTGCTTTACAATATCTACGTTTGTGCCTCTTTATTTCTGCCCAGTTGGATTACATAGTCTGTTGTTTGAGTGTTTTAACAGTTTGTCCGTTTGGCAGGGCTGATTGTTTAGATGCTGGGCAGAATAAGGTCTGATAGATACAGAGTTATTAAGGCATATTTTAGCAGTTGTAAGCTGGTTTGTATGGGTTTGCATGATGCTAAGAGATGACAAGCTACAGTTAATCAGATTTAGCATCACTTAATGCTGCTTATTCTCGCGTTCTCTGTGCTAATTTCTTTAAAAGAAAAGAAAAAGGGGTGATAGGAAAATGGTGAATAAAGGGGCACACAGAGGGAAGTACAGTATTCAAGGTAGCTAGGGATGTGCAAGATGGGTGTAGGAAAGGTCCATAGCTGTCCATTTCTTCTACAGCAACATCTGTGAATTTCTACAGAATTTGGAGTTGAATTTGCGTACTCAAACCCCTGAGAGAGGGGTGAGGACAACAGTAATGTGTTGTCAAGCCAATTGGATGAGATTACATGTGTCCAGTGGACACGTGTGCAAAATGGACAGCTATGTATGCGATGTAATTTTTTTTTTTGGGAACAGATTCCTTTTTTTTAAGGTGAGAGTGAGATGTTGGGGAAGGATAGTAGGTATATTTGGGGAGGTAAGTTGGGTAGGAAGACAGACAAGACAGAAAAGACAGCAGACATGAGTGGTATATAACACATATGAGGGGTAAACACCTTGGATGGGGAGGGTGGTTGGAAATCAGATGCTTATGAGCCCCCAAATGGATACAGTGGGACTGAGGTCTCCACCCATGGACAGTCACCGCTGCACCTTTACAGTCCTAAAGGTAGCTGTGGTTGGGGCTGGAAAGGAGGGGCAGGCTGATCCTCAAGATGTACCAGGCAGCCCTCAATCTGGCACAGCTGTCCACCTTACTCCTTTTGGATGGTGCTACACACCAAACCCCAGACCTGGCAATGCGTGACGGTTTCCTGTATGCACCCACTCTCGGGGAGGGACGGGCACTATTCCCTGAGGTGGTTCCACCCCAAGGTGGTGCATGACCAGCAGATGAGGAGTTCCCAGGTTGGATTTCAGATGTGCTGGGGCCCGGTGCCAAAACCAGGTGAGGCGGGACAGGCAGATCTGCCGGGATCTGCCTTCCCAGACGTGCTATGGTGTTGAGGTTTTACAAAATATGTTGGTTAGTCATGAGCAACACATTTCAAGATTAGTTATAGCAGCATGCATGGGTGTTCCAATTGACCCCATAAAACAGATCTGAAACAGTTGCATAGCAAACAGAACTCATGTATGTAGAACCACAGTAGGCATTATAATGGCATGCAGGTTGCACTGATAGCAAAAGGCCATCAATGACTGAATTTGAACGGGGAACATTAATAATCAAATGATTCAATATTTGTAGAACAATAGGATACATGCCCAAACAGAAGGTTTGGAGAAAAACATACCCGTTGATTATGTGTATGAATTATTGGTGCAGATAGGGTAGGGAAGAGAGAGAGATGTCAATTAACAACTGTATAAGCTTCAACTGTACTGATCATTACTCTACTCATTACTCTCCAGGTATGACCTCACTTTACAAATACCTATGGCCTGGGGGTGGCAGTGGAATGTTTGTATACCGTGTATTACTTAAGCCTTCTTAAAGCTAATGCATACATTTCCTTACCTGGCAGACATGTGGAGGAAATATCTGTTAACACTACCTAACTATTTCTACACATATTCACATATTCAAGGTTACATATGTGACACTGACAGGGGTGACCTGCACTCATGCTATGTGTGTGTGTGCTATTGCCATACTCTGCCTGGATTTCTATCTGTCACCCTGGGTATTGGCAGCAGTGACTAGTAGTTGTGACTGCGTGACACTTGAGGGACATTTATCGGAAGAAACCACTTGGTGTATGTACTTATCTTGCTGTCATTTGCAGCCTTAGTGTTGCACAATGGAAGTGTTGTACACAGTGTTAGTTCAGCCTTCTTACAGCTAACAGAAATATTTCCCTACATGGCAGACCTGTGGAGGAAATTTATGTTAACACTACCTGATGTTTCTACACATATTCACATATTGTTGGGTGAAATTCTGCCTACAGCTTACTATCACTCCTGGGATTCAAACCGTGCCTGTTTGTGCAAAAAGGTACAACCAGGCTGTGTTGCATCACAATGAGCTATGAGGAACTGCTGTCATTTGTCTGACTGTTTTCTGCCTAATACTCTTTTGGTTGGACAAAATGACGTTGTAATTTTGATATTCATGCATGGCAGATAGTTCTTGTACTGTGTATTAATACTTTGACATATTACACTCTGGAAAGCAATGGTTAATACAGAGCACTGCTGTAGGGGATACAGTATAATACTTTACACATTACTATTAAGGGATCAGATCTTGGTGCATGGAACATTTCATATAGTTGATCTCCTGTTTTACAGCTCCACAATCTTTGTCAGATGAGCCTCAATTAATTCATGCTGTCCGAGGCATAGTTACTGTGCAGAACCTGTACAC
>NC_056741.1:47002424-47022364 GCF_019279795.1 Protopterus annectens
GCAAACAGAGCTCCAAGTTTAATGATCCATTTTTTCTCCTTGGAGCTGAGTAATTCCTGCCAAAACTGTTTGTCATTACATTTCCCTCTGATACAATCAATAGCCACAAATTTATATGAAGCAGATGCATGTTGCAAGCAATGTTTATATAAGGCATTGCTAGTGCGCTTCTTTTTAATGTCACTCAAATGCTCACAAATTCTGAGACGGAAAGCTCGAGAAGTCTTTCCAACATAGAAAGCAGAACAAACGCAGGTCACCAAATAGATGACCCACTCAGTATTGCAATTAGCCCAAAACCTTATATCAAAAACTTGTGAGGTATTTTTACTGGTAAATTCAAGAGTACGTGACACACGGATACAAAATGAACAATGCCCACAAGGAATACATCCAACAATAGGTTTACCTAGAATAGACCGCTGAGTTGGTTCCGAAGAATCTACCCCCACTCTCTTATAGTGGCTCAATTTTGAACCAATGGTTTGTCCCCTTTTAAATGAAAAAGAGCAATGTTCTGGCAACAAAGAGCAAAGTTTTAAATCAGCTTTAAGAATGTTCCAATGTCTCTGTATGATATCTTTAAAGCCTTGTGTGTTACGTCCATATGTAGTTACAAGACGTAAGGGTTGTGACTGTTGGCCATTATTCTTATCCTTGTATGTTAATAAGTCATCCCTATTTAAGCTGGACACAAATCTTTTGGCAACATGTATCGAACCTGGACGATAACCCCTCTTAATAAATCTACGAGTCAAATCATCTTGGGCATCAGTGAAGGATTGGCTGCTAGAACAGATTCTTCTGGCTCTAAGAAACTGAGATTTCGGTATATTATGGATGACATGTTGTGGGTGGAAGCTGGTGGCATGTAGTATGGAATTAAATTCAGGGAATTTCCTAAACATCCTGGAGGATAAAGTATGATCCTGGTTCCTCGTAATTTCTACATCAAGAAATACTATCCTGGATTTGTGATAAGTCAATTTAAATTCAATCCCCCATATGTTGTTATTCAGATATTCAAGAAATTCCATGAGATACAATTCATCAGCCTTCCACACCAACCAACAGTCATCCAAATACCGACGCCAAATATCCATCTCACACATATATATATTGTGTGTGACATCATAAATAATAATCTCCTCAATGTATGCCATAAACAGATCTGCATATATGGGTGCAAAAGATGCACCCATAGCAGTACCCTGCTTCTGCCAATAACAAGAATTCTGAAAATAGAAAACATTGCTGGACAGTACATATTCTGTAAGGCATACAAGAAAAGTATTGAATCCGGATGGATATAGACCTGATCTAGCCAACCAATAATCCAACGCTTGTAAACCCGCCCAATGGGGAATGTTGGTATAAAGAGAGGTGATGTCCAGGGTACATAATAGCCAATGTGGTTGAAGTTGGGAATTATTGATAATATCCAAAAATTGGGTGGTGTCTTGAATCCTAGCTCTAATTTGACTCAATAACGGTTTCAAATGTAGAGTCAAATATTCAGACAATGGTTCCGTGAGAGACCCATGTCCAGAGACTATTGGACGCCCAGGTGGTTTGGTGGCATGTTTGTGAATCTTTGGCAAAAGATATATATACTGTCTTTTCGGTGACCCAACCAATAACTGCTCTTTCACTTCATCAGTAATGATGCCTTCATCCACTGCCTTGGTTAAAAAATCATCAATCTGGCTTTTAAAGTGGGGAGAAGGATCCACTAACATCTGCCTATAATATTGAGTATCACCCAATTGTCTCATGGCCTCACCATCATAAGCAATTTTATCCATTATCACCACCGCTCCTCCTTTATCAGCTGGAATAATGACCAAATTTTTATTACCAATCAACTCATCCAAACAACCCAATTCCTCAGTAGTCAAGTTGTTATAAGTGACTGGAAAGTCTTTAAGGTGACAATGTATGTCCCAGGACATTTTTTGAAATACCCTACCAGATGATTCATGGGTGGTATAAAAGTTGATTTTTTAAATCTAAATTTGCCAAATGTATCACAAGGGACATTGGAAACATTATCCTCCACATTGCTGTCAAAAAACACCTTCAAATTTAATGTACGACAAAAATTGGTAACATCCTGTGCAAGAGACTGCTCTGAGACAAAAAACCCCGGAACAAAATTGAGCCCTTTATTTAGTAATTTCAATTGTACATTAGTTAAATCATGAGATGAAATATTGTGAACATTGGAATCCAAACTTATTGCTGTGTCATGATCTTCATTAGCGTTTCCAAACTGTGTTTGGATTTTGTGTTTCCTATGCTTCCGCCCCCCTCGTCGGTATCTAAATTGAGAGGGTGTGTCAAGTTATCTCTTTTAGACATGGGTGGTCCCTCACATGAGTGTGAGTCAGAGTCACCTTCTGTATTTGAGGAATATTCTTCCCCAGATGTCCCACTAGACAGACCGGTTTTGGTCTTAAGAATAGACCTGGGCCTTTTTCTTTTGGGTGTGGATGCTTTTTTGTCATATTTATGATCATCCCTGGGCAATCTGAAAGATACATTCTTAGAATTATCAAAAGGTTTCCCCCTATCATAATCACCCACATCACGAAGAAATTTTTTGATTTTTCTGTCTTTTAGGGTGGTTTCCAATTTAGACAAATCTGTAGTAAGTTTCTTAACTTGTGTAGAAAAGGATTCACAAGCTTCGAACTTATTCGTTTGTGAACTTAAGGCATCTAAATCCTTGATACCCTGTTGAACCTTGCGCCCATAGAACTCGGCCAAAGCATCCACAAATTGGGATGAGGCTGACTGTTGGATTTGACCCCAATCCTGAATCAACTGGTCATCAATATCAGAGACCAAAGGCTGTATTTTGACCCTAAGACCCCGTGGGGTAATATGTTTTTGTTGGTATGCCTTAAACAAGCGTAAATGCCACACATTAGTCCTAACCATCTTCATATGCTTACCCAATTTGTTAAAAAATATATCACATTGTGCATCCACATCAGACCCAACCACATCTGTTACAATGGATGAACCATGCTTGTCCAAACCAAACACAGATAAATCGTACATGTCAGCTGATAAACCCTGTATAATGGGTGATAATGCCATGCTTGTGATAGATAAATTTTCTTTCTCAAACCAAACCAGTTGAATTGTGCTTCAAAAAAATTTGGTTTTACACATAGAACAAATACTACTATGAGCACATTAAAAACTAATGTGAATATGAACACACCAATAGTCCAATGTCTATATATAGACCACTAATTGAATCCAAAAAATATTGTTAATCCAAAAAAATTTTTTATGATCCAAAATCAGACCATTATACTTTCAACACCATAAAGTACATTATGTATAAATATCCTGGTGTATATGTATAAGTCTGATGGATCAATGACCATTCAAATATACCAATACTATAGACAGCCCAATCGACCTTCACAAAATATCAATGGTCAAGATGCTGTGTATTGGTCTCATTATTAATAGCACCAAGTGCCAATGGACTAAAGCCCCATATACATCATGCAAAAAATACCAAATGCAATATATAATGTACTCATAAGTGGTATAGTATAAAACCTGAGCCAACCTAAAAAACAATCTATCAAACAAAAAATAGATTTATCATTATTAGAGGCCCATTATAAACTGAAATATATTCATTGAAGCACAACAAAACTGGCAACTGATATGTAGAACTATCAAAACAAACTAGTATGTTGTCAAAATAGACCACATAGTGTTCAATCAACAAAGCATGATACAATACCACACCCAAACAACAGGTACCAACAAACACCTATATGAAAAACAAAATAATCAATAAATGTAAGAAATAGGTATATAACCAAACTTGGAACTCATGTATTGCAACAGTTGTCCATATGTAAAGCACAAAGCTCCAACTTTGTAATAACCTTTCTTGTAAAAGATGTTAGTCTAACCACAAGTCAATATAAACTGTTCAAAAACAACCTATGCAGAATATATATAAAGAATTGGATAACATCCAGATGTTGGTTGTGACAAAAATGTGAACTATATCAACCAAATAAAAATATCTATATATCACATCTACACAACCATTAGACAAAACATTGTCAAAAATAGTGTTATATCCAATCAAAAAAACATGGTCCCACAGACCAAAAGATGCATTTATTTGCAAAAAAATTTGAACATGTATTCACACATGTGAAATGGACATTCCACAAGCACCAATCATAAATATCACAAACCAACAGAAAACTAAATCAACAAAACCAACAAAATTGGTTTAATGAAAATATCATAAACCAACTGATGAAATGCATGATTTGGTAACTTCATGAAATTCACCAAACCCCATGTTAATATAACCCAGCAAATAATGTGAGCCCCCAAGTATAGAATAAATGCAGCAAAATATTCATATACAGACAAAAAGCATAGGACAAAGGATCAAACCTATATGAAATCGCACTACCGTCTAATCCCCCTTCCGACTAATCAAACAAATGTAAAATTGTTTCACAGTACACATAAACCATGACCCTGCATCTGAACTGGAATAATAAGAAAACCTGCCGACTGTCCCACTGGCTAATAACACCCACCAACACCAGCCGATAAACCAGCTGGATATCTAATTGTCATATAATTATATCATATATTCAATTAGATATAAAAAATACAAAAACCGAACATATCACCAAAATGCAACAAAAACAAGTTGCAATGAGGCGCTCTGCCCTGAGATAATAAGCATATACTACAATCCTAAAATGCAAATCCTACTACATGTGAAGTCCCACCATACAATAAGCAGCAGCAAAAATGTTTGTAAAAAATACAATTCAACACGAAACATGAAACATCCTGGTGTAGTGAAAGTTATCGCATATTAAGTTTGGACAATAAAAAGACCAGTCCGAACATCCAAACCTCCTCCTAACTAACAAATGCATGTGGCGACATCAATTGAGGCCAAAAAACAGTAAATTACAATATAACAAAGGCTGTGAAATGCTCAAATAAAACGAACAATCGCCCATAAAACTGTGCATCCACTGTGGATTGTACATGAGAAATAATGTTCGCGTTGACCGCGATACATAAATCCAGCCCAACAAACAGAAAATACCGGCTAAATCTCATGTAATACAATAAATAAATAAATCCACCCACCCTAGACTGTTAAGTTGAATGAACCTGTGGCCATACAATGGTGCCGACCACATCCAGCAAAAAGAGAAATAACAATGGCATATATCAACCACACCAGAAATATTTATAACTATAGTTCCAAGTGTTGAAAAAATACACCAAACATACTATGTTGAAATGCAAATGCATGTATAGTCCAGAGCAAATGATTCAAAATCAGTCCAGAACGCCGAAAAAGTTGTAAAGCCTTCCGATAAAGAAGTTAATCATGTCGTAAGTCCAAACAGGAAGTCGAATGACGTAAACCTCCAGAACTCCTCAGGGTACGTGGACAAAAAGGCAGACACTAAACGAAGCCCAAATGGGCTATGGAAGCAGTCAAAAAAGACAAAAAATGACCATATCAGCATTAAACATAGCCCGAATATGCTGTAATGGCAGTCCTCAGAGGAAATAAATAACTGGGCACTGTGTTAGTTCGCAAAAGTCAAAAGAGAATAAACTAGGAATTATATACCAACAGCGGTTCCCAGCAACTGTAGAAAAGAACAATTCACCAAGTAGCAGATGCCCGCGGAACCATTGCACGGCACAAGTAGATGAACAACAGTCAGCAGTATAATAACCCCAGCGTACACCTCACTGCATTAAGAGAAGCTGAAATGAGTCTGAACTGGGCCTGCTCATACAACTGATATTTCAGTAAGTAAAATTATAAACATAAATTATGTTCACAGCCACCTGTAGAGTTACTGTTAAGTTGATATTCAGTCATACAGCATGCTGTAGTGATAAAAGTGTTACAACAATGAAATAATCCATCCATACTTAATTTTGTAGCTATAGAGACAAAGTGCAAATGCGTGGATTATTGGACTTGTTGTAGGAATCCAGGAGGGCTCTGCAAAAGTGAGTAATCCATTCATGAAATCATTGCACTGCTCTCAGATTATAGTCATCATAATGATGACAGACCTGGATGTCTGTCCTATTGATCATGGAAAGTCTTTGAATTTCCCTGGCGGTCCTATCCCATACATTGATCTTAGCAAATGTCCACTGGCTTTCTCTTATAAGTTTCATGTACAATGTTAAATATCTTTTTGACCTTCCTTAATGATTGTGTTTACTCTTATGCAGGTACCTCAACAAAGAATGAGCATAAACAAGACTGCAAAGTACTTGCTGCCTTATCTTGCTTTGGAGTGCAGTTTTCTACATAGCATTCTGTCTACTAGCTTATGGTAGGGCATTGTGATCATTTGTGTAAAGCACTCACACTTGTTGCATGTTCCTATTTATTCCATTTTTTCCACAGTGCAATACCGGACTCACAGTCCAGCAGTGTTCTCAGAAGATGATATACCAGATATCAGTCAAAGCTGTCGGAGTCTTTCTGGCCTTCTGTATTGATAACACTTCCTGTTATACAGGTTCCACACATAGGGGAAGAATGCAAAAAAGACCACCAGGTACATGTTGCATTACCTTCATATGGAGTATAGTATTATATATAGCATTCTGACCAATAAGTGAGAATAGGCTATAGTGGTTATTTGTGTTACATGCTGGCATCCATTGTATATTATTATGTATGCCAGAGTACAACACAGAACTCATGCAACAACATTGTCCTCCAAAAATTACATGCCAGGAAACTGCACCCCTATCAGTCTAAGTATGCTGATGGGTGACTTTTTGGCCTTCACTAATGATGTTTCTTCTTCTACAGGTACCTCACACATATGCAATACAGGGCCACCAGATGCATGTTGCACTACTTTGCTATAGAATGACGTAGAGTATATAAATTCTGTGCAATAAGTGAGAGGTGTCCAAAGTGGTCATTTTTGTTATATTCTGATGTCTGCTACATGTTCTCGTGTATTAAACAATACAAATTAGGACTTATACTCCAGCTGTGTCCTTCAAAGATGACATGCTGGGTAAGTGTACCTCTATTAGTATGCTATTAGGAGTCTTTTTGGTCTTCCGTAATGGTGACAAGTCCTCTGTCACAGGAATATCACACCACCCGCAGCCTTGATTATCAGGTATGTGAAGGATTATAATGTGTTTGATTAGAGCTTTGTATTTTTGTAGGCTACATGATATACTTGTTTTCATGTGCCTGTATAATGCATATTTGCACTTTTGCTTTGCGTATGAAGCCTGTCTACTTCCCGCTTCCTCTGTGAACTTGACCATTGATGCTGACACAGGATGTGATGTGATGTGATACAGAGAAACAGCATGGTCATGACACACAGGGCACTGCATGTGGGTCAGTTTTGCCCATTCCAAATGGCAGCAGTTCATTACTTCAGAATACCACCTCTAAGATGGTGGACAGTGCATCTAGCGAATCTGCTTGTAGTGAAATGTCAGCTACTGGTCCACTAGACTACCTTGGGCAACCATCTCTAAGTGAATTTTACAGTAGTGATGATAGAGCTTGACAATGGACAAATAATGTCCATAGGACAGCACATGCCCAGGTTGCGATAATGTTTGGGAGTGTGTTTGAAGGTGCATGTCTGCTGTTACAGGCACCTGATTAGTTTCAGCTCTGTCATTGTTCTGAACTGTGTGCATTTGCTTATGCAACTGACCATGTGGTTCACCAGTTCCATGTGTTGCGCACATGTATGGGAAGGTAATGTTAGCTCTGACTGGACAGCATGAAGTGCAGTATCTGTTGCATGTTCTGTAAAGCAGCTTGACTCAGCAGCACTTGTGCAGTGTCACACTAGACACTAGGCCATATGTGTCCTGAGCTGTACTATCAGTATAGTGCCATATGGGAGAAGAAGAATACATCTTGCTGACTCCAGCCATGGCCCTCATATATTCTCAGTGACTACTGCAAAATGTGCATACAGCTGTTGTTGGTCACCATGCTCAGACCTCAAATGACATGTGCTATTATGCACCACATACTACTGCACAGAACCCTAGTGTGTCCCACCCTGCTCAAGGTGCCACCATCACCTGATTATCAGTACATCACAATGATGATGCCATTTCCTCATGTGGCAGTGCAGCCAGGACCTAGGCATGAGTCAGCAGTATGGGCATTCTTGTGTTTGTAAGTGTTATTTTAGCGGTTATCCTAGTGTGTGTGTTGTATCATCTGATACTGTGGCATTGATGACTCCTGAGCTGACCACAGCATATGCTGTGGTGTATGCAAACCCCAACCACATGGCTTCAGTCAACCTCCTACATATAGTACTCTGCTACATGTACACACTACAGAAGACATACGTAAAAACTACCCTTGACTTTATGTGTTCATAGGTAGGTACTAGGCTATCGGCCCTGGGGCCTATACAAGCCCAGCCAAAAAGGTACCCTGGCTTTGCCACTCAAGAAAATTATTTTCCAGTGCCACTGTTGAGCAGAGCCACAGAGGTGATCCCCAGGGTGAATTTCCTATTTCCCATCCAGTCATCAATATTCTTCTTGAAGAGTGCTAATGAGGAGCTATGTTTGATATAGATAGGTAGTTTATTCCAGAGTATGGGAAGTCTCTGGGACAGGAATCTATCCCTCCTGCATGTTCTGTTTATTGTGGTGACAAGGTTTAGGTCCCTAGAGTGTGTAGCTCGGAGGGATTGGGATTTCTTTAAGTGGAGCATGTCCAGCAGCTCTGGGTTTGACATAGCTTTGTATGTTAGGCAGAGATCACCTCTGAGTAGGCGATATGCGACAGAGTAAAGCTGGAGTTTTTTGAAATGGTCTGCATAGGGCATCTGTTTGAGGCCGGTAATCCTCTTTGTTACACAGGACTTCACCACATGCAGGTCATACAAGTATTTCCACAGAAGATAGTGCACCTGCAGTACATTATTTCATGTTTAATAACTGTGCAATTTCCTCTGTTCATCTATGTGTACATGTATTTTGTACAAGTGTTATCGATGTTATATGCATTATACAGCAAGAGACAATTTAGATATTTATATGCAATGAATGGTAATCCCTGTGGACAACTCTCAGATGGAATGCTTTGGCTTTTACATGTGGTGCTGATATGCTGACACAGATAGGTACATATGACCATTTTTCTGTGTTCATGTTTACGTTTAGCATCTCATGAATAAAAAGTTCTGAGCCAGTTGTTATTGTGTTGACTGAGCAAGCATATATGTTGCAGCCTTCATTTCCCATACCTGGATGTTCTTTTCCTTGTGCCCTCCTGATCATCCTATGAATGCTGTGATAGTTCCATTTCAGAAATCGTGGGTTCTTAGAGTAAGTCACCCACACCTAGTGCTTTCAGGCCACTCTGCTTGGATGATCATATTGTGTGACATGGCACACATAGTGAGCATTAATGCAGTCTTTTTGATTCATGTTGCAGAGCACTCACATATATGTCCAGACTTCTGAATCATGACTTCAGCATGCCAAACAATTGCTCAGTAATGTTTCTTGATGTGGTGTGTATTCTACTGAATACATGGTCAGCAGAGGAAGAAAGGAGTGTAAGTGGTATTATGAGAAAGGGTTCCAGTGGATAACTATAGTAAACAGTTGGCATAAGTGGCAGAACATTTGATGGGCTGCATCACACTACCATGTTGTGGGACAGAAGACACTAATCATAAACAGATATACCCACTTGAAATGCTACCCTTAGGGCATTTTCTCTCCAGATGTCTGCGTCATGTGCACTACTCAGGTGTGCTGCCATCAGATTTATAATGATACCATCTGCTGTGCATTCTAACTCACAATTGAGTGATGGCCACCTTTTCCTGGAAGGTCTGTGTCATCATCAGAAGTTTTGATCAGACTGTAGCCAAGGAGACAAGGAAAAGTTTGCAATGGAAGAGAACCATTCTATAACTGTCTGGCACTCACTGATATTGTGGTAAAGTGGATGAGCACATCCACTTTGCTTCACATAAGTTCCAGGAGCTATCCTAATAAGTGACTAGCAACTGGAGCAGTTGGATGAGACATTCCTGCACCATCAGTCGTATGTTAATGGAATGTCCCAGAGGCCAGTATTCCCAGCTTCAGACACATCTTTACTTCTTCTAGGATTGTATTACCCTACAGGTTATGTGATGACATGTGGGGTGTTCTCATCTCACACACAACCTGCACCAGTTGTCTGTCTAATCTGTATCTATACGCCATAAACTAAGAACCAGTAAAATCAACAGAAATGCACTATCCTGATCCAAGATGCAAAAAGAAACCACCACGGTGTCCCAATAAAACAGGTTTATTGATGCAATGGAATAAGCCCTTTCGTCTGTCTATAACCAAAGACTTCCTCAGATTCAAGTAAAAATTAAAATATCAGTACCTTATAGCCATGTAATTAGTCATCTGACCACTTCATTAAATTAAATTAAATATTACCCTCCCTCATAAGTTAACACTTTCATTTTATAATCAAACTTCACAGTTAAAAAAAACTGTTATTAATTGTAAAACAAACATTAACATTTTGCAATGCAAACATGTGAATGCATATCTAAATATATATATATATATATATATATATATATATATATATATATATATATATATATATATATATATATATATATATATATATATATATATATATATATATATATATAAAATGCTTAAACATTATAGGACTTTAATTTCAAAATGCAAGAAATACTTGAATGTTCATTTAACCCAGGGGTGTTAAAGGCAGCCAACCTAATTTGCCATTTTAATTTCTGAGCATCTAAAATATCTTTCCATGGACCCCCCCTGGGTTTTTTTCCACTAATTCTAACCCTGCATATAGAAACTTGTGACCAGGATAGTCTTTAACATGCTTTGCTAGGGCATTACTTTCTTTTAAATGTCTGATATCAAGCTGATGTTCATATACACGCTCCTTAAAGCTCCTTTGGGTTTTTCCCACATAGAATCCCAAACAACATGTGCAAATGGCCACATATACTAATCCCTTGGTGTTACATTTAAAATGGGATTTTGGCTTCAATTCTATTTTATTAATACATATACTATCACCTTCCCTAATGTGAGTACATTGTGGGCATGAACCACATTTAAATGTGCTGTGGTTGTCTTCTTCCCATGTCACGAATAGGGTTCCATTCAAGAAGGTCTTTTATAGTTCTCCCCCTCCTATATACCACCTTAGGAGTTGTCCCCACCTGTTCAAGTATCCCATCAAAACATGAGAAAACATGAGAAAATACCCCAACTTTTTCTTAAAATATCACCTATTCCTTTGTGCTCATTGCAAAAAGGGGTGACAAAAACATGAGTAACCTTCTGTCTATTATTAACCCTAACTTCCTCATTCCTCTGCACTGTGTTCCCTCCAATCTCAATATCTCTCAAAATGGGCTTAATAACCCCCATATCCCTCTCCTCCTTAACCTCAAAGATAACCTTCTGGATCATAGAAATGAGGTACACCTGCCTATTAAACATGTCTTTTAGCTTTTGACACACACAATTAAAATCATACTCTTCAGAAATCATGCGTGCTAAATGTATATATTGTCCTTTTATAATTCCCCTCTTGTTGTGTAATGGGTGGCAACTGTTGAAGTGTAGCATGCTATTTGAATATGTGGGCTTCCTATAAATGTTGCTCACATATCTCTTATTAACCTGGTCTTTACTTATTTCAACATCCAGGTAGTTCATTTTGTCAACAATGACAGTATGCGTGAATTTGACAAAAATGTAGTACTCTCATTACAGTACTCAATAAATTTTTCAATTTCACTTTTGGGCCTCTGCCATGCAATAAACACATCAGACCAGATTCACGAAGGCTTGCACAGAGTCTAAGAGTAGAGTAAGACTCCATGAAGCCAACATGTCTGCTGAGAGATCCAGGAACAGCCGGCAGGGGCGTGCAAGAGAGCTCCTGAAATGACTCTTACACCGACAGGGCTAGGTTATGCAAATTACCTCATTTGCTGAAAAAAGCTATGCAAATGAGGTAAATTTGCGATCCAGGAAGCCCTAACCTGTCCGAGTAAGAGTAGTGTTATTTGCAGAAATGTACTCCATTGTCAACTGAGTACCGTTCTACAAATAACAAAACTGAGCCATTACAGCTCCAAATAAAGGATGCATCCAGTTGAGGAAGCATGCCAATGACCAAATATACGGCCATTGGCAATTTTACCCATTGCAAAATAAAAAGAAAATATTTTTTTTTACCTCGATCTCTGAAGTTTAAGTGTAGCGCAGCGCCGCACAAAAGTGCTGCACTCTAAAAACATGAAAAAAATAAATAAAAGCCACAGATAGGGATTTTATTCAAAATATTCAACTGCCATGCAAGTGAATGGCAGTCTGAAGACAACATGGCTACTGAGTAGAGGTTGCTAAGGGGGGAAGCTCAGTCTAAGAGATGTAACCAAGCATTAGTAGGCAATCCTATGCAAATGAGGGTAAGGATAGTGAATCCCAATTTTACATGGCAAATGAGCAAAGTCTGTGGAGTGTAAGAGTAGGATAAGGGGAGTATCAGAGTAGAAGATAGGTAACATCATGAGGGGGGTATGTATGAAAGAATGTAAGCTCACTGGAGCAGAGTGGCATGTGTTCGCTGTCAGTTACTCATCACTGGAAGAGGTGTGTCAACAGGTATCCTAGCTTATGCCAAGAAATTGAAGGTGTATGCCATGGATAACACTAAAGTTTCTTGTTGAAGTGCCTGCAATGTGTTTGCGCATGGGTGCACTTGTATAAATCCGAGTAAGACTGTGTGCACGCGTGTGCATCTGTGTGCACACGTTTAAGCCGGAGTAAGTATGTGTAAGGTTGTTGAAATCTGTGTAAGCGCGTTTGCGCCTGTGTGCACGCGTACAAGCAGGAGTCAGCAAGTGTTAGGCCATGTAAGCATGTGTGCACGCGCGTGAGCTGGTGTGCGCTTGTTTGTGTGGCTCTGCCTCCTGTGGAAACAGAAAGGGAAAAGGAAGCACAACAAATAGTAGGAAGTTAACCAAGGAGAACTAGCAGAGCTAGCAGGTGAAAACAATCAGAATCAGGAAATTACACAGGCAGTACACTAGCCCAGCCCAGAACTTAAAACTATGCAAACAACTTTCCACCATGTTTTCCTCATAGACACTGCAACACTGCAGTAAACTAAGAGAAGTGAAAAATTAAAAAGCTTTACTGAGACAAAGAAATGTTAGGGGCTGCCATTGCTGTTATAAGGCAACATATGCAACATGCTGAGGGTGGTGACAATGCGAATGCTGCTGAGCAACCCACAGTGAGGAGACGGAGAAGAGTGTACGGGCCCAGGGTAACCTGCCAAGGGCTACATGAGCTGGAGATAGTGGAGCACTATAGAGTGGACAGAGACCTCATGCAGCAAATTGTTGAGCTGTGCAGGCCATGCCTCACACACAGAACCAACAAAGGTGAACCCATTCCAGTGGAAACCAAGATATGTGTCGGCCTAAGAATACTAGCAACAGGTACCTTCCAGAGACCAACTGGTGATATGATGGGGATTTCACAGGCATCAGCATCCAGGGTACTGCACCAGTTCCTGAATGCCATGTCAGCACATGTCGGTGATCATGTATATTTCCCCAATTCCCATGAGGTATTGGCCAGCAATATGCTTCTTTTTCAGCAAATAGCGTAATACCCTGAGGTAGTGGGTGCAATAGACTGCACACACATACGCATCAAAGCACCAGCCGGTGAGCGGGATAGGGCCTACTTTAACCACAAGGGCTTCCCCTCCATCAACTGCCAGGTCGTGTGTGATGCCCAGGGCATAATACTGAATGTGTGTGCTGGCTGCCCTGGACACTACCATGATTCCCATATCTGGCATCTGACACAGCTGTACCAGACATTTGCCAGTGGGGACATCCCTCATGGTCACCTAATGGGGGATGCTGGATATGCACTGGAGCCGTGGCTCATGACACCCATCAGAAATGCACACACACCTGAACAGGAACACCATAATGAGGCACACGCACAGACACAAAATGTAATTGAGCTTGTATTTGGGCTGCTCAAGTAATGGTTCCGGTTGCCTGGACACATCCGGTGGAGCCTTGCAGTACTCACCAACTACATGTACCCAAATTGTCATGGTATGTGCTATGCTACATAATATGATCCTGTGAAAACAGCTGCAGCAGGAGCAGCATAGGGACGGGCCAATCAGCTCCCCAACATTGTCAAGGCCATCACAGGCAGAGCGTGACTCGGAGGAGGAACAACCTGAGCCTGCCCCAGTAGACAGAAGGAGGCATGCCCAGTATGCTTTGGCCTTGGCAAAGAGACAACGCATAGCACATATACTGGCTCAGTAGGAACCCTGGAAATGATACCTCTCTCTGACTCGCACATATAGTTAAAGGGATGCCTAACTTGGCACTACCTGTTGTCAAACATGTATAGGGTGTGTACTATGTGCATCCGACATAGGCAGCCCTGCAGCACCACCTGAGGCATGATTGCCATGTTTTAAGCAATATAAATCAGTGTTAAACAGCTTTTACCACTATTTAGTATATGTAAACAAAATTGCACACACTAACTAGCACAACATTGGGCCATGTTGAGCAATATCGGGCAACATTCAGCAATGTTGGTTAACGTTGAGCAATGTTGGGGAAGTTCGGTCAAAGTTGGGCATAGTTGAGCAAAAGCAGGTAAATATGCTCATATTTGCTTTACTGTTCCTTAAGCAGTCTGGTCTGCCCAGTATGAAAATATAAAGCAGTGACAGTCCTCAAACCCAAGATACTATGCACTAAAGTCACAGTACTGAACCACTAAACCATGACAGTATTTCACTTGTCAGCCTGTATGAAGAAATGTTGATAAT
The DNA here is from genome assembly GCF_019279795.1 of Protopterus annectens. NCBI lineage: Eukaryota > Metazoa > Chordata > Ceratodontiformes > Protopteridae > Protopterus > Protopterus annectens. The sequence goes on from NC_056741.1 coordinate 47,017,405, forward strand.
TCTATGCAAAGTGTCTCATGGAAACCCTGCAGGCACAGCATAATCCCTGTCGAGTTATGACACAAAGGTGAGCCCTGCAGTAAAAATACAACTTGATTTTCAACACACATATAGTATAAATGTTAATATTGGGCGTGTTCACACACATCAACAAATGTAGCAGACTTCAGACAGCAACATACCGAAAAGTCACACTGGGCATGCTCACACACTTGAATAAATGAGGCAAATGTCAGGCAAGAAAATACTGAAAGGCCAAACTGGGCATGATCACACACTTAGGCCATGTCTGAGTACAGCAGTGGGCCACACATATCTGGCAGTTGCATGTGTTAACACAAGAACCTCTCACTATTCACCAATCCTGCCTTGTGCACACAGATATATGACAACAGACACATATATAATATAGTTGAACCCTGTCATAATCAAATATGTACTACAGATACTTAGGTTGTTCATAGAAAGTGGGAAAGCAAAGAAGATAAAAAATCTGCAATCAGTATCATCAATAAACAATTGTGCACTCCAAACATTATCCAATCCAGGTTATGGAAAGATTATCTACGAAGGAGTCCAGACAGAATCATGACACTTCCTTCAGCTATGTCATAAATAGCAATGTACACTCATATATGTCCTGAGTCAGGGCCAACTGTAAATGACTGACAATGCCAACATCCTGTCAGACAGGCCCATGCATACATACCCACCTCCCACTGACAAAAGGCCCTATCATCATACCAGGAGATATCACATGTAGAATGGGTAAACAGCTCCTTCCAAAGCTGAAAATATGGCATCAATTGGATTACATTGTTTCCCTATATGTGTCATAAGTAAACTGCAGAACAAACAGACCCTGCACCTGAACAGTCTGTTGGGCCTCACTGTAAGAAAAATATCTATTCACATATATAGTAAAATATGTATTCATGTATGTTTTAGCATTATGCTTGCTGCATTAGAAGCCTAAAAGGGTTAACACATTTATTCTACTACAGGCTTGAAAATAATTGCATGTACTTTCTGACTTTGCTTCTGGTCAGCTCAGTGAATGACCTTGTTCATTCACTGAGAAACAGATGATTTTGATAGCGTTAGGAAAATAGAACAATACAGTATTCTGAAAAGCAAATAACCTTGTTCATGTTGAGTGAACACTGCAGCTGTAGAGGAACTAGATAAAACTAAAGGCTGTAATCAGTATATGCTTTGTGTTCGAAGTAAGAAAGAATCACGAATTGTAACACCAAATCGTTACAGACCGGTGGTCAGCAAGGCCACGTTGTTTTTGAGAAAACTTTCTCATGGGAACATTTATAATTGTTATATCAGCAGAAAAACTTAGTAAACACCTGTTTTAGAACAATGCTTAGAGTTATATTTGACTACGTCAGCTTAGAGGGCAATGGCTTACAGAACAATATAATAATGAAGTATTTCCTGTATAATGTCAGACAAATTTCTGAACTGCATTTTTGTCTCCTTGTACAAGAATAAAGGAACCTTAACTGAACCTTGGCTGCATTGATCTTTGATTTTTCCTTTGACAAGTTGGTCCTTCGGACCGGAAACCTCTCGGTTATCCTGGATCAGACAGGCCTGGTGGCTTGAATCCGTACGGAAGAAGTTACCGAAACGGTTCTCCTTGTTTGAAAAGACCTCCGACTGAATTGTCGTATAAACAGAGGCCAGCCACTTTCTGATCTGCGGCTGACGGGCAGGTTTCAATCGGACCGGGGTGATCAATTGCTGAGGCTCAGGTAAGGTGATTCTACTTTTTTCTGTTTTAGATCAGGGACTTGATTGTATTTGTTCAGTCAGGATTTTTGTGTAAATCCAGGGACAGAAAAATTGCTATCTTGTCATAGATCAGGGAAACAGAATAAGTAGGCAGGTAGTCTGAAGGGACTATAAAATCTTCGTGGTACCACGTTAAAAATAAGAAGGGTTACGTAACATTCATAAGGTTAGGAAAAAATGGGTAATAAGTGTACAAAACGACCCCAAAATCCACCGTTAACCAAAGACGCAGAATACATGCGGTCACGACGTGCCGATAACATTAAGTACTACACAAAGTGGGTTAATAAATATGAATTTGATGGTAAACTAGAAAAATCCTCACTCGTCAAACTTTTAAAACAACTCAAAACTGATTCCAGAGGGTAGGAAAAAAGACAGCGCAAATTAGGAATTCCTCAGGCACGCAGGTGGATTGAGGAAACAAACCGAAGGGAACAAATAAGTAAAAATTCAAAAGCAATGTTTTTAGATAAAGAGGATAATAACTTGGTTATAGCATCAGCCCCTCAGCCCCCTCCACTTCCCTTGCCAGAATATGAAGCGAGTGAACAGGCAAGTCCACTCCCACGATACCCTGCTGTTCCGTCAGGTAGAGGTGTTACAAAAGTAGAGCCGTTTGTCAGAGATCCTGTCGAGACTATGTCTCGAACACAATGAGAGGGATATTGAGTTATATCAAATAAAAATTTGCGATCTATGAGTGAAGAGGAGATATGCCCACTCATAGAAGTACCAAATCCTCAGGCAGGACAAGAAGGACAGGACCCAACTCTCCTAGTATACAGACCGTGGACACCGGAAGATATCTGGAAAGCCACAGAGGGAATTCCCCATCCAAAAGTTAATTTTAGAAAGTTTTTAGAAGACTTGGAAGGTATGAGGTTAAGTTATCACTTAAACGGAGAGGAAGTAGAAAAAGTAGTCAGACAAATAGTAGGTCCAGATTGGCACATGATTAGTGGCAACTGGAATCCTCGTGACACTGCGCTTAAGCCCCTTCCACATAGCAGCGCAGAGTTAGACAACAGAGTGAAAGGTCTAACGGACCAAATCTCTGAGAAATGGAAGCCTAGGGCAGACTGGACTTGCATTAATCAATGCATCCAACAAGAAGGTGAAACTGTTGATAGGTATTATGCCAGATTATTAGAATGTTTTAATAACCATTGTGGAATGCAGATTCCTGAAGACCAGACATAAGATTCCCCATATGAGCAGCAGTTAAAGAATGCATTTTTAAAAGGCAGTATTGCACCCATAAGCAGTTTTATTACAAAGAATATGGTAGATCATCGCACAAGCAGATTACAGTCACTGCTTGAATATGCTAGGCATGCCGAAAGGCATTTTAATAACAAAAAGAAAAAGAAAGCCCAAGTATTTTCTGTAGATGACGGAGAAATTTATTTAGTACAGTCCGGAAAGAAGGGCAAGAAGAATGCCCAGGGAAACAAACAATCTGATCAGCGATCAGAGGACTTTGAAGGGCAAAAGAAAAGGGGGGAATGTTTCAAATGCGGTAAAAAGGGACATATGGCAAGGGATTGCAAGAAAAATAAGAAGGCAGCTATGGAGGATAAAAATGAAGAGGGTGAGGACTGACTATATGATAGTCAAGAATCACTGGATAGGAATAATGAAGAAGGGACAAATGAGAATGTGATAGACAGAGCAGAGAATGTGTTAGGAGAAATAGAGGAAGTGCAGGAAGCTACCGATAGTGAAGACAATGAAATATTAGACCTAGCCTTATTGAGCTTGGAGCTCTATTTGGCTGACACGAAACCAGAAGTTACACTCCTGGTAGAAGGGAGGGAAGTCAAATTTCTGTGTGACTCAGGGGCATCACGAACCCTGGTACACCCCCTCCAAACTACCGGACAATTCAGAGTCACATGATTACATATTGGTGAAAGCAGCTAATGGACAGCTGTATCGGGAGCCTCTCTCCCATAATATTGCAATAACAGATCCTGTTTCAGGATTAACCCAGAAAAGTAAAATTGTTGTTTCTGCGAAATGCCCAGTGAACCTTTTGGGCAGAGACCTTATGCAACTATTTGGCATAGCAGTAGTCCCAACCATGCAGGGTATGGAAGCACAGCGACAAATTAATACTTTTGCAGTGCAATCGGAAGGTGAAACATTTTATTGGTACAGCCAGGACTTGGTTATGACCGGTCCCGGGGCAATAACTGGAGAGTTAATGATTGTAGCTATCAGTAAGTTCCCCTCCCTTTGCATTGACATACAACATCAGTTGCACTGTACTCTGTATTATTGTAATACACCGGGACCTGACAAAGAATATGAGCAAGAATTGTTTAAAAACCATGCAAACAGATTAGTATTGTGTAATTTGCACTGGGACATGAAAGTGAACAGTGTAGTTAGCTGTTCATTGCCCCAGGAGTTCTTTGCACTGTATAAATCAAATCGATTACCACATGTTAGTTTAACTAAGGACAAGAGTATGAAATGGGCAGATCTAGGAGAAAAAGTCACAAAATGGGAAAAGGAGACAGAGTCAGAACTATCAGAACAAGGAGTACAAAGACAGAAATTGAATTGGATAACACAGACACACCCAGCTGTACACTTGCAGTCAAGCGGGGACAGCTGAGAAGCACTCTTATTAGAAGAGGAAGAAAAAGCTTTATTAGACATACCAGAGACTCTCTGGTCAACAGGGAAATCAGATGTAGGACTTATTTGTACAGCAGGACCAGTTACCATCACGCCAAAGTCAGCATTTAGACCACAAAAAAGGCAGTACTCCTTAAGAAAAGATGCAGAAGCAGGTATTAAACCTATCATAGCAGCTTTACTTAAGGAAGGAATACTGATGGAATCTCCTGATTCACCATGTAACACACCCTTATTCCCAGTTAAGAAAGCAAATGGAGAATGGCATATGGTCCAAGATTTGCAAGCTGTAAATGATGCAGTAATATCAAGGGCACCCACGATGCCAGATCCACACACCCTATTAAATGATCTAAAGCATCAACAAAAATATTTCTCTGTGGTAGATATTAGCAATGCGTTCTTTTCAATACCGATACACCCTGACAGCCAGTATCGGTTTGCATTTACATTTCAGGGGAAACGGTATACATACTCTACAAAAAAGAGATTGGGAGAAATTTTT
>NC_056741.1:47022864-47125364 GCF_019279795.1 Protopterus annectens
GCCAGGGGCCACAGTTACATCCACATGGCTGTTGACATTTTGGCTGGACTGTAACACCATGTCACTGTCCTGTGTGCCAGGGGCCATAGCTACATGCACATGACTGTCGACATTTTGGCTGGACTGTATCACCATGTCACTGTCCTGTGTGCCAGGGGCCATAACTACATCCACATGGCTGTCGACATTTTGGCTGAACTGGATCACCATGTCACTGTCCTGCGTGTCAGGGGCCATAGCTACATCCACATGGCTGTTGACATTTTGGCTGGGCTGTATCACCATGTCACTGTCCTGTGTGCCAGGGGCCACAGCTATATCCATATGACTGTCGACATTTTGGCTGGATTGTATCACCATGTCACTATCCTGCATGCTAGGGGCCATCCTACCATACTGAGATGCATCAGATCTTACATTCTGATCAGTGGATGGGCTAATGGAGGATACAAGTAGTGTCTGTGCTAAAAGAAAAGACACACGACACAGATCAGGATCATACCTCTCAACCTCGTAAAGCAAGAAATCAGGACAGAGTCATAAATAAAAGTGGGACAAAGGCTCATAAATGGGGACAATTGTTAAATATTGCTCTTGCAAACTTAGAAAGTTAATAGAATAACAGGTTTTACTTTAGCATGGATTTTCTGAATGGTATGACGTCTGAAACTCAAATGTCTGTTATTATTTTTTAACTTTAATTTTTAATAATTTGCAGCTAATTTACTAGAAAACCATAATTTTTTGAAAAACGGGCTAAAAATATGAGGCAAAAATCTGAACATTCTGTGAATATCTGTACAGCTGAGAGGTATGATCGGGACAATGTTCTTACATCACAGTTTGTATATCATTAAAGATGTATAACGCATATATCGCACTACTATGTTACTGATAATACTGACTAGCCATTAGGTCTTCTCTGTGTACATGTCACCGAATCTGTACAACAGGGAGTCGAAAATTATGTCACATATCTATCATACGTGACGTACAGTATGTGATGAATACAAACATAACAGACACCTGACAACTCCTCGTGGGAAGATGACACTGTAAAGAGGGATGAACTTCAACTATTTTAGGGAAACAATCAGGATTATTAATCACATTACTGCCAGCGACGACCATTCCAACAGTTGTAAAACATATAGAAGGTTTTACACAGACATACCACTTGTCTATGCACTTGATGATGATGATGCTGATGATGCAGTCTGCCCTATTGATGGGTAGAAAGACACAGTATTAATGCAGGACAACAACAGGAGTAACCACAATGACATGTATGAAAGATAGGTAATAACATACCACTGACAGCTCCCGATGTTGTGAGTTCATGTGCTGTACTGCGGATCCTGCAATGGGAAAGTAAAGAGAAAGACAACACAGTCATGTCTGCAGGCATCAGAATACTGATATGATGTCACATATAACACAGTAACGGAATGACTATACTCACATGACATATGGTGTATCTGTTGGCCAGATGTCCCTGTGAAGAAAAACAGTGATGTTAATGTCACGTATCACAGACCTGCTACACATTGCTGCAACCTATGAACATGTTGTGCTAACATACCTGGTCTGTCTGTACTTGCACCTGCATGGCTTGTGCCCCGTCTGGATGTACCTGTAGTGTACAGTGTTAGCGAAATGTCCGTATGACAGTAAACAGCAATGCCATGACATGAGGCTGAGGCAATAACAGACAAGGGTTGCAGTGACACTGTCTGGAGACACTCATGTGCCATTCCCTGGTGTTGTCCAGAAGTAGATGGAGCAGTGAATATTAGTGCTGACAGCATTACAATTGCTCATTGAACTGTTCTGTTTGTGCTGCTGTTGCTTGAGTATGTGTTATTAACTTACAGTCATTATCATCACCCTGTGTGGATCTGTGTGCATTGTTCAGTTCTGCTGCTGGAAATCAATAATGACAACAAATGAATATGCATGCAACAGCAATATGCTATGATTTGTTCTATAGTTATCCTTGTCATGCCAAGTAACACATATATGTTTGGCCTGGAACTCCTGCTTCTACCCCATCCCTGGATATGCATCACTCTCCACTCACCATATGCAGAGATGTAAGAAATATTCTGATCTCATTGGGGCAGTCAATGATGAGCCACCACCAATGGCATCCCTTGATATCTCATACCATCCAAACCAGTTGGCTGCATGTAGGATCATGTCAAAGCAGCATCAGTCACAGGCCTCAGTGGCTCTATTGTGGCCTCCAACCACATTAATCATATTGGTGATGTCAGCCCACACTTCTTTCCTCCATACTGTATTCCCTGTATGTCCAAGGAGTCTCAGTCATTGTTGTCACAGAGCATCTATTATAATCTAATTTTCCTGTGTGGAGATATTGTCACCCCTACGTGTGTTTGCCGCCTGAAAGACAGTGATATGCACATGTTCATATTTATGTGGTGGCCCACTTATGGAGATGATTATGTGAACAGCTTATGGCACCATAAACATTATGCATTCCTGTGCAATGCAAAAGTGTATGAAACTCTCACTGTGACATATACTTGGTACCCCACAGAGCATATGGTGTCCGCTGCAAGCATACAGATAATCTGTAAATCCATCTTTATGTACTGTTCACTTTTGCTATGTAAATCTGTCTATACAACTGCATATGGGAAATAACTGCAGGTACCTGATGCAGATGTCAACATTTATATGCATACAGGTAACTCAGACACCACTCCAGTAAGTTAAAACGTTTGTCATAATGCACACCTTTTTCATAATACATTTAATATAACAGATATATTTGACAATACTTTACGTTAACACAGGTGTATAATAAGCTAATATTTCCCCAAAAAAGAAATGCCAGCAGGTGCAATTTACCTTACCAGCTTTGTATGACTCAGGTACAACTGAAAGTAAGAACAGTTAATGTGCATCCATCTTTTAAGTACCATGTGTGCCAAATGTAATTAATGGAGTTCATTAAAATTCCAGGTTTTGGAACTCTATTTATGTACGTCCACATAAGTTCTCAAAATCATTAAGTAGCTGTTCTGACAATTAGGGCATCTGGGTAGTTAACAATACGTGGTGACTGCTGTCCATATAAGTACGTGTTCTATTCCCATGCTGTTAGTTTATTTACTAATGTTTATAATATACATGCTATCCATATAAGTACTTGTTCTATTCCCATGCTGTTAGTTTATTTGCTAATGTTTATAATGTACATGACACTGAACAATATGTGGTGACTGGTGTCCATATAAGTATGTGTTCTATTCCCATGCTGTTAGTTTATTTGCTAATGCTTATAATGTACATAGTACTGAACAATACGTGGTGACTGCTGTCCGTATACGTACGTGTTCTATTCCCATGCTGTTAGTTTATTTACTAATGTTTATAATGTACATAGTACTGAACAATACGTGGTGACTGCTGTCCGTATACGTACGTGTTCTATTCCCATGCTGTTAGTTTATTTACTAATGTTTATAAAGTACATAGTACTGAACAATACGTGGTGACTGCTGTCCGTATAAGTACGTGTTCTATTCCCATGCTGTTAGTTTATTTACTAATGTTTATAATGTACATGCTGTCCATATAAGTACATGTTCTTTTCCCATGCTGTTAGTTTATTTACTAATGTTTATAATGTACATAGTACTGAACAATACATGGTGACTGCTGTCCATATAAGTATGTGTTCTAGTCCCATGCTGTTAGTTTATTTACTAATGTTTATAATATACATGCTATCCATATAAGTACTTGTTCTATTCCCATGCTGTTAGTTTATTTACTACTGTTTATAATGTACATAATACTGAACATTCTGTTTTCTAACATATAACAACATCGTTTCACACATCCAATATAGTTATGTATCACTGATGCCTATAGTGCCCAGGCTGCTGATAACTATGCATTTTGTAGTTATTTGTTAAGCTTCGACAGTATCACCTGGTCTACTTGTATATATCGGAATAATAAATCATAAATAACTTATTTACTTCCTTCTTTTAATAAACTGAACATTCTTATTACGGTCCTGTTTGTTTTAAGCCAAGAGGAATGCCTGTCCTACTGCTTATACACATCTTGTTATTATGTGTCGCTAACTGTTATTTCTATAGATTATAATGGCCAGTAGCGGTTATGTGTTGGAGGTTTCTGTATTCATCCGTTACCCACAGGAATATGAATAAACATATGCAGTACTTCTTTGATAAGAAGAAATCTTTGCTAGCTGGTTGCTTGACCTGTAAAGAAACAGGCCACCATGTTTATATTTTGGCATATTGTGGGTTCAACTCCACATAGGAAAAGATATCATTATATTTGTGTATTTCATACATTGTCAAATATTCTTCTGTACATAACTGTTTATTGATATCAATGGTTATTTTGTGCATGTTTATGAATAATTTAGTTATTTGTTGAACCTTTACAAATATCTTCATAATCTGTAATTTTCTGTTAGCAACTCTTTACATACAGGGTTATATGTAATGCTTGCAACAGACTGTTGTAAGTCTGACAATTTTTTTTTGTGGAATATGGTATTATTTGCAAAAGTGCTATCAAGTGTGGTTTTATCATTCATTATAAAATCCACTTCAACAACCACCCCATCCTTATCTTTTGAGGGAGTCAGATGGTCAGACTTACAGTTGAAATACAGAACAGACAGATACAATGATTTATGCATTTGATTTGTGATGTGCACTTTGCCAAGGAATATCTGTAAATGTAGTCCTCCCATATACCTTACTGTCTACCTGATGTACCTTTTATGTCTCTGTTAACAGAAGGTATATGATACATGACACTGTCCCACTGTCTGAGGGATGAAGGTTTTCACTTGGTGTTACTGGCTGTGACCACTGTGCTGACAAGAATTCATTCTTGCAAATTATTTACCCGAATGTTTAGCATGTTGCCCGTTTTGGAAATCTCAAGCCAAGATCCTTATTATTAATCCATCACTGTACATTCATAAACCCATGTCATTTCAGTGCACCCACAACACACAGTCACAGGGAATATGGATTAGCTAGGCATGTATGCATGTGTTAAGGTTACAATGTGGAGATAGATTACAGTTGCTGGTTTGAATCTCAGGTTCTGTAATCTATGTTCAACTCTGTTTGAAGATATAAACGCCTGTGTGTATAACATTACAAAATGTACATGATGATTCTCTGGTGTTCTTCAAAAGAAAAAAAAAATCAGACCTTGATCTGAGCAATGTATATCCTTGTTATTTGAAGACTACATAATTTATAGTTGCCCTTTTCTTTTTGCAGGTGACGAGGACAGGGTCTGAAATTGTGCCCTGTGCACAAAGCGGATGCACAAGCTTGAGGAGCAGCAGAAGGGGAGAGGTATGTTGCTTAATTTTTCTGTTTTGTTAAATAAGAGGCATCTGATCCTTGTTACAGGCCTTTATTTTTTAAATTACCATATATATTTCTTAGAATGTCCGAATATTCATCATGCATCTTACAAGTCTGATTGAAATACAAATATGTTTAAATATCAGAGAGACACACAGGATCTTTATCAGAAGGTTGCTAGTGGATGCATACAGCAAATGTAAATGAAAATGTAAAAGTAAAAGCAGCAAACCATGTTCTGTTTGGATAGTTTTTAAATGTAGGCCACAATCTAAATAATAATTGTTTTGGATAATTCTCACACATATATTGAGGTGAATGGCTTACATACAAGTCTGTAGTGCTTTGGTTGCTGTTAATAGGGCATGTGCTGTCATACTAGTATGTGTAAATGTGATTTTTGAGTGACCTGTTGGGTGTACCCTGCCTATTTACATACTGAATTGATGCTTTTACTGTGTCAGTGTTCATGCTGTTGTGGGCAGATTGTGGGGCATACACTTCAGTTCTACATTAGCATTGCATCTGCCTACAATACCTTGGATGGTTCTGTTGCACCATACTTGTATGCTGTGTTGTGGATACCTGTGCTGATGGGCATTTCTTTGCACCATTTCATAATCAGGAAGCATCGTTAGGATGTTTGCATTTTGCAGGCTACTGATTGCTAACAAATGTACGTAGGTAAGGGATATATCTGTAGACAGGCAGTAATGTTTGTACAACACATACTAAACTCTCATGTGTCAGAGGCTGTGACTGTGTTTATGACTGAACATTATTCCTATTTGTTACTGTTGTATTCCTTATATTGATGTGGGGGTCAGACACTTACCATGCACTGTCTGGCTCAGATGTTTCTCATATGGCTTGCATATTTTCCACAATATTGTCATTTCACTTTGTCTTCTTTTTAACAATTAAATTGATGTCACCAAGACCTGAAGCCTGTACGAATATGAATCTGCAATAATCTCTTCCCAAGACATGTAGAAAATATTATTATTAGTTAAGCACTTTCATCTGGGGTAAGATATCCAGACGTTTTCAGAACAGTAAACAAGAAAAAATAAAAAAAAAACTTCAGTCTTAAATAATGCCAACGTGATTATGTGACCAATTAACAACTACTGCATATAAATCAACATTTAAAAATAGAGTAACAGGTTGAGTCAAACCTAATTCAAATAATTGTAAACCAAACATATCAAATGACTGTACCACTCATAAAAAATTAAATAAAACATGTTTTATGTTGTACATACAATACAAAATGGATTCCAAGATATATTTTATGTTTTAATTTCAGGTTCTAGAATTAAGAAACCTTTCTGGTTAAATTCAAAGCTTGACAACCCTAAGTTTTAATATGCTGCCAATAGCTATGTTGTCATCAAACCAGGCAGGACTGCAGTACCCAGTCTGAATAGCCATAAAAGTTTGTTATATTCTATAATATTTTCCCAGGATCCACCCCTGGGGTTTGATGAGATGATCCAGTTGTTTTTGACTATGTTTAAACAAGAAGTAAAGGCACCACCAAAAGGTGGAAGCTCCTGTGGTTCTGAGTAAAAAACAAAAAATCAGTAGAATAAGAACCATCAACAGACGCTAAACATGGCATATAACACCCACGAACTAAAAACGCTTCTAAGCAGTTCAAAAACAATATGGACGCGGACTTCTGCAATCAGCCCAAATTTATTAGAAAAGTTAGCGCTTTCACCATGAAGGCTTCATCAGACAATGAACAATGGTCAAAAACAAAGGATTAAAAAGCATAGCGTCTTCACCCATAGGTCAAAACTAATTCTGACATCATACAAGCCTAATTGGTGCTGAATTACATAATATGCTTCACTTCCTATAAAAACACATAATTAAAACATCCATCATTTAGTAGGACTGATCTATAAAACATCTAATCCTTAAATATCAAAGTTAAGAAATTATGATCCAAAGTATATTCTAATATATATGCATATATATTCTCACATTCCATTTACACTTCTTTTATAAAAAGTACACAAACAAATAATTGAAAGATAAAAAGATGTTAGGCAGATTATGAAAGATTTTCTAAACAAAGTGTACCAAACACTAAGAAAATATCTTCCACAATATAAAACAAGAATACACATTGATCCAGAGGATAATAACCCCTATAAAACATCTAATCACTAAAAAAGGGGGTCTCTTCTATTTGTGTACAGTCAACCTTCTGTTTGGAAGGATAGGTCTAAGGGGAACCTTATCATTGAGACCTGGTGTTCTATCAGCCCTACATCTAATTATCCATCTTAGCTCACACTCCTCTGCGTAAGTCCCTATATCGCCCCCACGTGGATTCGGTGTGATAAATTGCATCACAGAAAATATGAAGGTGTGTGTGGGGCCCAATGCTCTGTGATGTTTAGCCAGAGCATTGGACTCCGAACCCACACGTACATGATACACGTGTTCCCTTATGTGCTCAGAACCACAGGAGCTTTCACCTTTTGGTGGTGTCTTTACTTCTTTTTATTGATTAATTATATTATTTACACGCACCGCCGGAAGGGCATGGCAGCTACAGCTGGCAATGATAGTATTGAACTGCCTTACACTCTGCAGGGAGCTGATACGGAGAACTGGAAGCGGTTTCACTTCCAAGACTGTGTTTCCGGCAAGGAGAATCCTCTGATGCTATACGAGCTGACCATTGAAATTGGAAGTGAAGTTTTTGGGAAGGAGAGTTTTATGGGCCTGTCGGATGATCTGAATAGATTGGAGTTGGACTTCTTGAAACTTAAGTGGATGCAGTTACAGCGCCAGCACTTCAAGGTTTGTTTGTACAAAAAGGTTGTGCCCAGGGGTCTGCGCATCCTTATACCCTGAACTTTTGTTCAAATGGCAACAGCTCAATTTGGACTTGAGCTTTGGCTATATGAGGTTATTAAATGAGTTCTTTGGCCCTGAGGAAGAGCGTTTAAGGGACAGTGTAATTAAACAACAGGAAATGATCTTGTTGAAGTACCCAGGTGCTAGGACAGAAACAGGAATTGAAAGGTTACTGGACAATGTTTCAATATATGAGAAGAGACTGACTGAACAAAAAAAGAATAAGATATACAGGCATGTTAAAGACTTTAAGATGGGCCATGTCTTTACTTGGCCCAGGGGCAGCAATGCTATTAATGGGACAAATAACACCACTGAAATAAATAATGTAAAGCGGACTACTAATGTTCCATCAAATGTTTTCCCTACTAGAACTGGTGTGGCTCACTCTGAAAATGTTATGCGTGACAGAATGGTTGATGTCAATGTAGATAATGGCACTGGGCCTGTATTACAACCTCCAGCTTCTACTGGGAGAACTGATAACAATTTATTCAGTAATAATGATACAGCCTTAGAACTTGATAGTGTAAATGTTAGTACACCTCTGTTGAATGCTATCAACAATGAGCAGGTGGTTAGGAAGAAAATCTTATCTAACACTGGAGCTCAGACATCACTACAGAGTCAAGGTGATAGTACCCGTGTCCCTTTCCCTATAGAACAATTTCAGCAGGTCAGGAGACAGAGATCCTTCAGCAGGGGGAGGCAGAAACGGAAGGGTTCGGGGGGCGAGTACACGGGCCCCACCCTGAAGAAAATGTGGGAACGGGTGGACAGTCTTTAGTTATTAATTTATCTAGTAAGACTCTGAGTAGGTTTGAGACACAGGTTTTGAATAAGGGACTTACGTTCATACCTACTAATACAAGTAACTTGACTGATTCTATACTAGACATTAAAATGTTTGCACGTAGTATCCAACTAAAATTGGACTATGGTGATAATAGTGACTTAGGGGGCTCTAAGGTATTTAGGCCACCGAGCACCTATGTCCCTATTTTACATCCTTTCATTGGTACTTTCTCTAAGTTAGTCGAACAGGACTTATACCAGATGACATTAATTAACAATCCAAGGAGGAGGAATCATAACTTATCATACCCACAAAGGAAAGCCCTGAATGATCTAAGTATGGATTCCTCTATAGTTATTAGGCCAGCAGATAAGGGCAGTCCTATTGTACTTTTGGACCGCTCAACTTACATAGAGGATATGACAGTAATGTTACAGGAAGATAACTTCTGCACTAAGATCGACATGATAGAAGTAGTGAATAAGATCTTTAGAATTTATGACATGTTGGATGATTTATTGAAAAGCCAAGATATCAACCAGGAGTTGTTTAGGTTCCTGAGGATTAATTACCCGCTGATACCTTTAATTCAGGGATTACCTAAGGTTCATAAATCTCTATCCAAACCACCCCTGTGACCCATTGTTGCAGGGCGAGGCTGGGTCACCGAATCATTTTCCCTTTACTTGGAATATTTCTTGAGACCCATTGTTGATGCTAATACAGCTATACTAAAGGACACCAAACAGTTTTTGCTTGATTTGTATACCTATATGAGTAATTTGAGGGATGATGAGCCGTATATTGTGGTAACATTAGACGTCAAGAGCTTATTCACAGTGATACCGAATTATATAGGGGTCATTAAGACACATCGTTATTTATCCCAGCACTCTGGTTTGGGTAGTAAAGAGACTGACCTTCTAACACTATTTTTGGAAACTGTTTTATATAATAACATTTTTATGTTTGATGGCGATGTATATATATATATATATATATATATATATATATATATATATATATATATATATATATATACAGAATAATGGAGTAGCTATGGGCATGTCTTGTGCCAATAGCTACGCCAACATAGTGATGGCTAATTGGGAGGAAGAATTGTTGTTTTCGCTGGATATATTTAGACAGAACGTTGGGTTTTACAAATGTTTTGTCGATGATCTCTTTTTGATTTGGAAGGGTGATGATTCTAGTCTTACGGACTTTGTTTGTACCATCAATTGCTTAACTAACTTCCTTAGCTTCACTGTCAGTTCCTCTAGACATAGAATCTCCTTCTTGGATGTCAATATTGAGAGGCTTAGTAATGGTCTACTTAACACAGCAGTCCATAGGAAAGCATACCATAGGAATGCGTTGCTACATAGAAGCAGTATGTATCCTTATTTTGTCTTTGGCAATGTGGTTAAAGGCCAGGTTATGAGAGCCTCTAGACTCAACCCTACCAAGGAAGGTTATCAACAGGAATTAGTTGATTTTAGGAGTCGGTTCTTGAATTGACAATATAGTCATTCTGAAGTGGATAGAGCAGTGACTGAAGTTGGTTTGTTAAGATCTACCAGGGCAAGTCCATACTTCTCGGACAGAGATACAATGGGGGATGTTATGCATCGAACCAATAAGAGTGGTGTCCTGAGGATGCCTATGTTCTTTACCTCTAATACCTTTAGGATCAGGAATATTGTTAAGAAACATTGGAATACACTTTTATTGGATGAGAACATTGGTGGGATAGTAGGCCCTAAACCTAATGTTTTGTTTAAAAATAGGAGGAATTTGAAACAAATTTTATGTCATCGTCCTCTCAATGGGGCTAATATGAATATGTTGTATGATCGAGATAACACCAGACCCTGCAACCACTGTGGTCAATGTCAGTTCATTGATACCAGGAATGTTTTTATACATCCCAGTACATGGCATGAGTTCAGTTTTCATACAGCAATTGACTGCCAGAGTGAAAATGTAGTATATCTTGCAAGGTGTGTGTCCTGTGAGGCGTTCTATATAGGTAAGACCAATAGGAAACTCTGTGAGTGCATAAGGGAACATGTGTATCATGTACGTGTGGGTTCGGAGTCCAATGCTCTGGCTAAACATCACAGAGCATTGGGCCCCACACACACCTTCATATTTTCTGTGATGCAATTTATCACACCGAATCCACGTGGGGGCGATATAGGGACTTACGCAGAGGAGTGTGAGCTAAGATGGATAATTAGATGTAGGGCTGCTAGAACACCAGGTCTCAATGATAAGGTTCCCCTTAGACCTATCCTTCCAAACAGAAGGTTGACTGTACACAAATAGAAGAGACCCCCTTTTTTAGTGATTAGATGTTCTATAGAGGTTATTATCCTCTGGATCAATGTGTATTCTTGTTTTATATTGTGGAAGATATTTTCTAAGTGTTTGGTACACTTTGTTTAGAAAATCTTTCATAATCTGCCTAACATCTTTTTATCTTTCAATTATTTGTTTGTGTACTTTTTATAAAAGAAGTGTAAATGGAATGTGAGAATAT
The DNA here is from genome assembly GCF_019279795.1 of Protopterus annectens. NCBI lineage: Eukaryota > Metazoa > Chordata > Ceratodontiformes > Protopteridae > Protopterus > Protopterus annectens. The sequence continues at coordinate 47,034,488 of NC_056741.1, forward strand.
ATATGCATATATTTTAGAATATACTTTAGATCATAATTTCTTAACTTTGATATTTAAGGATTAGATGTTTTATAGATCAGTCATACTAAATGATGGATGTTTTAATTATGTGTTTTTATAGGAAGCGAAGCATATTATGTAATTTAGCACCAATTAGGCTTGTATGATGTCAGAATTAGTTTTGACCTATGGGTGAAGACGCTATGCCTTTTAATCCTTTGTTTTTGACCATTGTTCATTGTCTGATGAAGCCTTCATGGTGAAAGCGCTAACTTTTCTAATAAATTTGGGCTGATTGCAGAAGTCCGTGTCCGTATTGTTTTTGAACTGCTTAGAAGCGTTTTTAGTTCGTGGGTGTTATATGCCATGTTAGCGTCTGTGGATGATTCTTATTCTACTGATTTTTTGTTTTTTATGTTTAAACAAGGCATTGTGTTGAAAACATTTTTTAATGTATTATTATTATTTTATTTATTTTTATTTATTGGCATTTGATTACTGGGATAATCCACTGGGCCACGAGAGCCCATTTTCAGTGGATGCCCAGGGAGAAAATCTCCAGTATATGTAACAGTCTTGAACAATTAAAATAAATTGTACAGGCAAGTTAGCTTTAGCGGTTCAAGCTACATATGTTTGTGAATTCATACACGCATACAATAGGTACATACAAAAACAGCAAATAAATAAAAAAGAAAAACATTTTACAGGCAATTTGACTTCAGAGCTTCACTATACATATTGCTATATAATTCATACAAACATACAGAAGAAACTTACAGATTACAGTTGAATAAATGAAAATATTTTTACAGGGAAAAATAGTGCTTGTATGGGTGTAGACGTAGACAAAACAGGGAAATATGTAGAGGTATAGATACAATGGACATTGTCTTTGAGATGTTGAAGTAATGATAAAGTTTGGTGTAGGATTTAAGACATACAGGGAAATATAACAATTAACAGCAAGTGAGTAGTAAGTTAGGGTAATAGTGGAGGTAAGGACGAAGACCAGGTTAGGCATAAAATGCCGGATGAATGGAGCAGTTGCAGTTCCAAATGGAGGAAAGATAGTCATGTAAGGACGTTTTAAAAGGAACTATATGAGGGTTGGATCTAACAGTGACAGGAAGAGAGTTCTAGAGTCTGGCTACTGAGTAGGAGTAAAGAAGTTGGCCTGAAGGACATTTATGTACCTGTAGAAATGTTGATCTTCAGATCTAAGGGACCTGTTGAGTAGGCATTTGCTGAATAAGGTGGCAAGGCCAGAACACAGGACATACTGAAGGTTTGCGTACTATGTTGTGGGCTGAAGTTAAATGAATATAAGACAGATAGTGTGGTAGTTTGAGCCAGTTTAGAGAGTGTAATGCAATACATTGGTGGGTAGAGTAAGAGGCATTAAGAGCAAAAGTAGCAGTTTTGCTGTAGCAGATTTTTAATTTTGATTTTATGGTAGAAAGTAAGTTGGTGGAGCACCATAAGTCAGAGATGGGAGAAAACAATCATGGCAATGTTTTTTTCATTGGTAGGGCTAATATTGTTCATACATACATTTAGAAAGAACCATTTGCATATTACCTGTATAAAACGAGTCACATAAGGAACATAGAGCTATATAAATAATACCCCTAATATTATAGTCACAGGACTGAGGTAATGCAGTTTTCCTTCCCCTAATAAAAATAGTGCTTCCCTCAAAAAAATATGACAGTGATTACAATGCCCACACTTATTGATACCTCCAAATAAATCATCAAAAAGAGTCCCCATCCTATTCCTGCTCTGCAATAAATGTTTTTCATATTTTGTCCTCTTTATACACAAAACAAGGGTCTTCATCAACAGTTTCCAAAATCTCATCCTGAAATTTAAGGATGCACCAATTTCTTTTAATAATGTTCTTCACATCTCCAATATTGAGATGACATTTTAAAACCAAGGCTTTTAAAGTCCTTATTCTCACTTTCACAGTGAGTACTGTTAATATTACCATCAGTGAGATTTTTGAAGGAAATATCCAATAAACCCCTCCCCAAAAAGGCAGAAAAATTAAGTGTGTCTCCCAAGGGTAACTTCTCTTCTTATATTAGAAACCAATTCATCCTGACACCCTCTCATTTTAAACATATCAGGCTACTTATCACATTCAGAATAATCAGATACCATCCTGGCCAACCAAACAAATTGCTTTTAACTAAGCTACTTTTCTGTACTAAAGGATTGTAACTCTCAAAATGTAGGTAGGCTTTGGAAAAAGTGAGCTTCCTGTATATGTTAGAAGCAAACCCTTTATTAATATCCCTTGCAATTTCTACATCTAAAAAATTAATCACCTCTGTAGAATACTGAGATTTCAAAAACTAGGATGTGTTATTAATATAAGTAAAAAATCATCTAAAGCATCTAAATTGTCATTCCAAAGAATAAATATAACATCCAAAAATCTTAAACAGAGTTTATAAGTAGAGGCAAACTTGGACTGAAAAATATATTTATGTTCTCAAGTTAGCACAACCAAATTAGTATAACCTGCAGCTGCACCCATATCCAGACCCTTTACCTGTTGAAAGTGCTCCCCTTCAGAAAATATATAATTGTTGTGAAGGGCTATATCCATAAACTCATCAATTATCCATACTTCTTAATTAGAGAGAAATTCAAAGGATGAACTTGCTTCTGTAAATAAATACCATCATCACAAGGAATTGAAGTATAGAAATCATTTAATGAATGGTGACAAAAATTAAATTGTCAACTAAACATTCATCACAAAAATGGCCCAGAAAATCCCAAGAATCCTTAACCAAATGCGGGTACTTATCCAAGTAGCATCTAGGTTTTTTATCAATGAAGGAAGCTATGAGGTGGGTTTTTGACCTTTGGGCTGCTGCTATTGGTCTCATGGGTGGATCACACCAATCCATATGGGTATCCCAAAAATAGTCAGGATAAAGGGTTCATCGCAAGAAACATATTGAAAACCCCAGGGGTTAACACCTCTTCCATAAGTGAATCATTCAAAACTATATTAATGTCTCTATATGCCAAATCAATTTCTTCCTTAGAGACAGGAGGGTAGTTCTGAATGTTGTAAAGTAAATCATGCATCCTGCTTTTAAATTCAGTAAAATTCATCAAAATAATCCCACACATTATCAAGTTTCATAACTTGTAGGGTTCTCTCCATTAGTAATTCAAGCCACAATGATTTTTCTTGTGGGGTAATGTTACTATTAATAAACTTCCTCCGAGTTGAATTAAACTTATAAATATCTCTTTCAATAACTATGTTGCTATTCAAGCTGGGCAGGACTGCAGCAGCCAATCTTAATTGCCAGAAAAGTTACTTATATTCTATGGTATTTTCTCAAGGTCCATCTCTGGGCTTTGATGGTACTTTTTCTAATATATTAAGTAAAAATAAAGTATGACCTGGGTGTTTTGGGCTACATTTAAACAAGGCATTATTTTCCAAACATTTTTAATGTCATAATATTGCTCATAAATATGTTTAAAAAGAGCCCTTTCTATTTTACTTATTTAAAATGAGCCACATAAGGAACATAGAGCTATAAACAACACCTCTAGTATTATACTTACAGTGCTGAGGTAAAGCAATTGTCCTTACCCTGATAAATATAGTGCTCCCCTCAAAAACATAACAACAGTGATCACAATGCCCACACTTCTTGGGACCTCCAAATCAATCATCAAAGAGTCTCCATCCTATTCCTGTTCATCTCAGATTTGTTTTTCATATTTTGTCTTCTTTTGTACACAAAACGAGGGTACTCACCATGGTTTGAAATTTAAAGATACATCAGTTCCTTTTAATAATGTTTTTCACATATCCAATATTGAGTTAAAATTTTAAAACCAAGGCTCTATTAAAGTCCTAGTTCTTGCCTTCACATAGAGTTCTGTTAATATTAGCACCAGCAAGAATTTTGGTGGAATTATCAAATAAACCCCTCCCCAATATGATATAAAGGATCAGTCCAGATAAAATCACTTTAGCTAGCAGATCTAGGGTACTCCCTCTCTTTGATTCCCTCCATGTGAGAAGAATAAAGACATTAGAACAAGAACACTCATCTTTCTAATGAACACATATCAGTCTACCTACTTAACTGAATAAACAGCAAGAACCTTCAACAAGGTGTCTTTATTCTTCCCACAGGGAGGGAATCAGAGAGAGAGAGAGTGTCTCCTAGATTTGCTAGCTAAAGTGATTTTATTAGGACTAATCCTTTATACTGCTTCCTGTTAGTCCTGTTACTCTCTGGGTCACAGGTAGGATACCAGACTTCACTCAAGCCCTCTGGATTACCTCTGTTTCCTCCCCAAGGTAGTAAATCTAGTGTGTCTCTTCATAGTAACTTCTCTTCTTATATTAGAAACCATTTCATCTGGATACCTCTGATTTTAAACATATCAGACGACTTATCACATTATTTTTCATACGCAGAATCATCAGACACCATCCTGGCTAACCAAACAAATTGCCTTTAACTAGGTTACTTTTCCGTACTAAAGGATGGTAACTCTCAAAATGGAGCTAGGAGTTGGAAAAAGTGAGCTTCCTGTATATGTTAAAAGCAACTGGACAGTGTACTGAGTCAGACAGCATTATTAAACACTGCAGGTCCCACTATTAATGTTATGTTGTCATCTTCCAATTTTACTTTTGTCATATTACAGTTATGTGAATGTTTCAAGAGGCAGTGTCAGGGCATGCTTTCCTTCAAATGTCAGGATATGTTATGTATTGCTTGGTTTGCATATGCTTGCCATGCTTCATGCTGGCCAATAAACAGCTGTTCGGGTGATGTCATGATTTCCACTGGTAACTAATGTTATGCATGCCATGGCACAGCCTTGACTGAACTTTTCATATTGTATGATGTATACAGTGTCCCTGACATGTTCTGGTATTGAACATATCCTAAAGTATAGATAAAGTGATACAGGGAAGTTGTCATGTGCATGAGGAGCCACCCACTAGCAGTGAATCTGTTGATCATAATTTGGAAGAAGGTCTGGGAATCCTTTTGGGGTTGGCAGTGAGTGGAAGTAAAATTTGTACCCCTGGGATACAATGTTGAGGACCCATTGGTCTTTGGTGATGGAAATCCAGTTTTTTGCATGCAAGGCAAGTTTTCCTCCTAGGGGGCACAAGCAGTTGGGGAGAGGTGGGGAGTGGAGTTGAGAAGTCATTGGGAATTCTTTCCATAAGGGGTTGGTTTAGCACTCCCTGCTTTAGAGGTGGAGGCACTCCATTGATTAGATCTCTGCATACCCTGAGACTGTAGTCTGGGGGATCTCTTTCCACTCGGTCTAGTTTGAGATGGCCTTGAGAGGGCTGGAAAGGACCAATGTTTTGAGGTCAATGCCTACTAAATCTAGGAGGCTGTACTTGCAAGAATTCTTTGACTGTCTGCATAGAGTTAGCTTTTTCTTCCATCTTTTTAAGAACCTCTTCTGCTTTGGTGCCAAACAGATAGTTATTGTTCAAAGCAGCATCTAATAACTTTGATTTGACATGGTCTGGCAAGGTCTGCTCCTTAAGCTGAGCATGTCTTCTCAGTACAAAACCAGTGACTGCTGCCCTGCAAGATGCTTCTAGGGCATCAAAGCCACACTGCAATGTATGCTTGCTGACTTGGCTTGCAGAATGCATAAACTCATGCAATTCTTTATTTTCTGCCCAGTCTGTAAAGGTAGCTATTTTTTTCTTAATGAGTTCCTTAATATGCTGTTAATACTTCAGCATGTGAAACGGACAATTCAAAGCCCTAATGGCGAGAGTTGCAGAGGTATTATACTTTCTTACCTCATCTGTCCAAAGCTCTGGAATCCCTGTCTGAAGGGGTGGGATTTTTAGCTGTAGTTGCTTTGATACCTTTAGGCCCCTGGGAGATGACATTGGGTCAGCAGTAGGATTTTTGAAAAGGAATTTGTGAGAGTCAGGTACTCTGTAGTACCTGTCCGGTTTCCTAGGAGCAGGGGTAAAGTATCAGGAGTTAAACTGGATTACATAAAGACATCATCCACAACATCCAGGACTGGGGGTATTGCTAAAGGCCTATGTTGTGGCAAATTTAGAAATTCTCTGAGTCTCTTTTTGGACTGAGGATAATCTTGGTATTCCCAGTGGAAATGCTCTCTTAAAGTAAGTAAGGTTTCGCCAAAAGAAAAAAAACGCTGGAGGAGAAGCCGAGGAAATGGATTCCTCTGTATTTGAATCCTAATGAGCAGATAAGGGCATGTCTTCATGATCAGATACCTCAGAGTCATCGGACTCTTGGTCTGTTGAAGCTGATGGGGACAGGTCTCTTTTTCTCTTAGCAGCAGAAGGCTGACTTCCCCTAATCAGCATAATAAGGTCTTCTGCCATTTTAAGCATTTGATGTTGTGGCAAGAGAGCAGGTGCATGAGCTTTGGTCATCTTTAGTAGGCATAGCGCATACTCTTGGCCTTAGAAACTTGGTAGTTTTAGACAGAACTGAAGACACAAAATAAGTCGTCGGCTTGTGTCAAACAGCGGTAGTGCAAAGAACTTCCTCAGAAGTCAATACCTGCTCAGCCGCTCTGGACCCATCCAAGGTAGAGACATCCTTAGGTTCTATAGTTGAAAAAGAGTCTCGCGGCATACCGGACTCCGAACGGGTCTCAGTAGAGGCCTGCAAATCCAGTGAAGTGGGTATCAAGAGCTGTGAAAGCACCTCCTTCAGTAACAGTGAACTGGTGACTAGCTTACCGGAAGTGTCGTTGGCAGTTTTGGACCTGTGTGGTCTGTCCCTGTCTTTATCCTTATTTTTTTTGGAAGATCGATAGTTGGATGGCTTACCAAAGCCATTTAGGAATACAGAGATCGAGAACAAAAGTATTTAGTGACAATAAGGGCCCGACAATGAATAGTTCAGGCTTTGAATAATGCACAAAACTGACAATGAGGTCTGTCGTGGTCTGGGCCTAAACAGGTAATGCAGTAAGAATGGAAATCTTGATGTGGTATTTGCTTTCCACAGGCAAGACAATTGTAAACTTTACTTGACATCAGTTAGAGCAAGAAAAAAGGATCGCCAACATGGTACTTACTTTTAGAAGACTTCAGGATAATCCAATTCAGAAACAAAAACTCAGGTAGCGGCCGACTGGCACTCATGCAAACTGCTTCTGCTTCGAACTCCTCGGCAAGAAAGACTGGTGTAATGGCGTCAGATGCCTGTTTTTATACCCCTGATAACCTGACGTCAGTTCTGGAGTGACAGCAACTGAAGCAGAAATACTAAGTCTCTGGTATTCGGGCCAACTGAGGGCTACTTGCAGGCAGATAACCCAAGTGGGATGACTGCAACAATGAAACATGAAGAACATCCAGTGTACATATGACTACTGCTTCTGATACATCCTTGTTCTCATTATACTTGTGTGTTACATTGTAACAAGTGTACATATGATTACTGCTTCCTGTACATCCTTGTTCCTGTTATACTTGTGTGTTACATTGTAACCAGTGTATGTATGGCTACTGTTTTCGACACATTCTTATTCCTTTATACTTGTGTTTACAGTGTAACCAGTGTACATATGGCTACTGCTTCCTATGCATCCTTTTTCCTGATTATACTTGTGTGTTACATTGTATCCAGTGTATGTAAGGATACTGCTTCCTCTACATCTTTGTTCTTGTTACAATTGTGTGTTACATTGTAAGCAGTGTCCCTATTGCTACTGCTTCCTATACATCCTTACAATGTAACACACAAGTATAACAAGAACAAGGATGCATAGAAAGCAGTAGCCAAATGTACACTGGTTACAATCTAACACACAAGTATAATCAGAACAAGGATGTATAGAAAGCAGTGGCCATGCGTACACTGGTTACAGTGAAACACATACGTACACTTATTAGAATGTAACATGCAAGTATAACGACAAAAAGGATGTATGGAAAGGAGTAGCCATACATACATTGGCTACAACGTAACAAACAAGTATAAGGAGAACAAGGATGTATAGGAAGCAGTAGCCATATGTACAGTGGTTACAATGTAACACAGAAGTTTAATCAGTACAAGGATGTATAGGGAGCAGTAGTCATACGTACACTGGTTACAATGTTCTGCTTTTGATACATCCTTGTTCTGGTTATACTTGTATGTTACATTGTGACATGTGTACGTATTGTTACTGCTTCCCATACATCCTTGTTCTCATTATACTTGTGTGTTACATTGTAACCAGTGTATGTATGGCTACTGCTTCCCATACATCCTTGTTCTCATTATACTTGTGTGTTACATTGTAGCCAGTGTACATTGTAACCATTATAAAGATGCAGGCCATGTGCATACAAATTGCTACCTATGGTTTCCTATACACCCTTTTTCTCATTATTAAACGAAACTTCAAACAGCTAAAAACAAGGTCCTTGCACTGATTCCCAAATGAAAGAAGGTGTTCCACTCTGTTTTTGTTATCGGACTGGCACGAACAAAATAAAACGGTTAAAACCATAAAAACGAAACCATATAAGATAAAGCGCTTTTCGTCCGGATCTTATCTGGACTTCTTCAGCCAAACAGTTCCGTTCTAAAAAAACAAACTTCAAATAGTTTAACTGATGGAGCACTGACCAATCAGACCCAATTCCATACATAAACTAGTTGTTAAAGTAACAACCCCTCTTTGAAATCAATTTTAATTACCAACTCAATTTTAAAATATTCATTGTTTAAAAAGACATTTTATCACTCTTTCTTACAAATCAACTATACATATGGGTGTTCATTCATCTTAAAAAACAAATTAATATTGTTTCAAAATACTTTTTTAAAAAATCTGCATACCTTCGTTCTACAACCACTACTATGACAGAGTGGAACACCTTTCTTTCGTTTGGGAATCAGTGCAAGGACCTTGTTTTTAGCTTTTTCTCATTATACTTGTGTGTTACATTGTAACCAGTTTACATATGGTTACTGCTTCCTATACATCCTTGTTCTCGTTATACTTGTATGTTATATTGTAATCAATGTACGTATAGCTATTGCTTCCTATACATCCTTGTTCTAATTACACTTGTGTGTTACAGTGTAACCAGTGTACAGATGGCTACTGCTGCCTTTACATCTTTGTTCTCATTACAATTGTGTGTTACATAGTAACCAGTGTACATATGGCTACTGCTTCATATACATCTTTGTTCTCTATAAAATTGTGTGTTTCAATGTAACCAATGTACGTATGGTTACTGCTTCCCATACATCCTTGTTGTCATTATACGTGTGTGTTACATTGTAACTAGTAAACATCCTTGTTCTCCATATCCTTGTGTGTTACATTGTAACCAGTGTACGTATGGCTACGGCATCCATTATATCCTTGTTCTCGTTATAATTGTGTGTTACACTGTAACCAGAGTACGTATGGATAGTGCTTCCCATACATCCTTGTTCTCATTATACTTGTGTGTTACATTGCATCCAGTGTATGTATGGTTACTGCTTCCTATACATCCTTGTTCTAATTATACTTGTGTATTACATTGTAGTCAGTGTACGTATGGCCACTGTTTCCAATACATCCTTGTTCTCAATATACTTGTATGTTACATTGGATCAGTGTACATATGGCTACTGCTTCCTATACATCCTTGTTCTAGTCATACTCATGTATTACATTGTCAACAGTGTACATATGGCTACTGCTTCCTATACATCCTTTTTCTCATTGTACTTGTGTGTTACATTGTAACCAGTGTACGTATGGCTACTGCTTCCTATACATCCTTGTTCTAGTCATACTCTTGTGTTACATTGTCAACAGTGTACGTATGGCTACTGCTTCCCATACATTCTTGTTCTCATTATACTTGTGTGTTACATTGTAACCAGTGTACATATGTGTTACACTGTAACCAGTGTATGTATGGTTACTGCTTCCTATACATCCTTGCTCTCATTATACTTGCGTGTTACATTGTAACCAGTGTATGTATGTGTTTCACTGCAACCAGTGTAGATATGGTTACTGATTCCTATTAATCCTTGCTCTCATTGCACTTGTGTGTCACATTGCAACCAGTGTACGTATGGCTGTTGCTTCCTATACACCATTGTTTTTTTTTATACTTGGGTTTTACATTCTAACCAGTGCACATAGGGTTACTGCTTCTTATAAATCCTTGCTCTCATTATACTTGTGTGTTACATTGTAACCGGTGTACGTATGGCTACTGTTTCCTTACATCCCTGTTCATATTATACTTGTGTGTTACATTGTAACCAGTGTACGTATGGCTACTGCTTTCTATACATCCTTGTTCCCATCATACTCATGTGTCACATTGTCAACAGTGTACTTATGGCTACTGCTTCCTAGACATCCTTGCTCTCGTTATACTTGTGTGTTACATTGTAACCAGTGTACATATGGCTACTGCTTCCTATACATCCTTGTTCTCATTATACTTGTGTGTTACATTGTAACCAGTGTACATATGGCTACTGCTTCCCATACATTCTTGTTCTCATTATACTTGTGTATTACATTGTAACCAGTGTACGTACGTGTTTCACTGTAACGAGTGTAGATATGGTTACTGATTCCTATTCATGCTTGCTCTCATTATACTTGTGAGTTACATTGTAACCAGTGTACGTATAGCTGTTGCTTCCTATACACCCTTGTTTTTTTATACCTGGGTTTTGCATTCTAACAAGTGCACATAGGGTTACTGCTTCTTATACATCCTTGTTCTTATTATACCTGTGTGCTACATTGTAATCAGTGTACATATGGCTTCTGTTTCCTATACTTCCTTTTTCACATTATACTTGTGTGTACATTGTAACCAGTGTACGTATGGCTACTGCTTCCCATACATACATGTTCACATTATACTTCTGTGTTATATTGTAGCCAGTGTATGTATGGCTACTGCTTACCATACATCCTTGCTTAAGTTATCCTTGTGTGTTACATTGTAACCAGTGTACATATGGCTATTGCTTCCTATACATTCTTTTTCTCATTATACTTGTGTGTTACATTGTAACCAGTGTACATATGGCTATTGCTTCCTATATATCCTTGTTCTTGTCATACTTGTGTGTTACATTGTAACCAATGAACGTATGGCTACTGCTTCCTATACATCCTTGTTCTCATTATACTTGTGTGTTACATTGTAACCAGTGTACATATGGCTGCTACTTCCTGTACATCCTTGTTCTCATTATACTTGTGTGTTACATTGTAACCAGTGTACGTACGGTTACTGCTTCCCATACATCCTTGTTGTCATTATACTTGTGTGATACACTGTAACCGGTTTTCGTATGACTACTGCTTTCTATACATCCTTGTTCTAGTCATACTCATGTGTTACATTGTCAACAGTGTACGTATGCCTACATTTTCCCATACATTCTTGTTCTCAGTGTAACCAGTTTATATATGGCTACTGCTTCCTTTATATCCTTGTTCACATTATACTTTTGTGTACATTGTAACCAGTGTACATATGGTTACTGCTTCCATTATATCCTTGTTCCAGTTATACTTGTGTGTTACTTTGTAACCAGTGTACGTACGGCTACTGCTTCCCATACATACTCATTCTCGTTATACTTTTGAGTTACATTGTAGCCAGCATACTTATGACTTCTTCTTCCTATACATCCTTGTTCACATTATGCTTGTGTATTACATTGTAACCGGAGTACGTATGGCTACTGCTTCCTATACATCCTTGTTGTCATTATACTTGTGTGTTAAATTGTAACTGTTGTATGTATGGCTACTGCTTTCTATACATAATTGTTCTAGTCATACTCGTGTGTTACATTGTCAACAGTGTACGTATGGCTACTGCTTCCCATACATCCTTGTTCTCATTATACTTGTATATTTCATTGTAACCAGTGTATGTTTGTGTTACACTGTACCCATTGTATGTATGGTTACTGCTTCCTATACATCCTTGCTCTCATTATACTTGTGTGTCACATTGTAACCAGTGCACATAGGGTTACGACTTCTTATATATCCTTGCTCTCATTATACTTGTGTATTAAATTGTAACCATTGTATGCATGTGTTTCACTGTAATCAGTGTACGCATGGCAACTATTTCCTATACATCCTTGTTCATATTATTCTTGTATGTATATTGTAACCAGTTTACATATGGTTACTGCTCCCATTATATCCTTGTTCCAGTTATACTTGTGTGTTACATTGTAGCCAGTGTATGTATGGCTACTGCATCTTATGCATCCTTGTTCTCATTATACTTGCATGTTGCATTGTAACCAGTGTACGTATGGCTACTACTTCCCATCCATCCTTGCTTAAGTTATCCTTGTGTGTTACATTGTAGCTAGTGTACATATGGCTTCTGCTTCCTATACATTCTTTTTCTCATTATACTTGTGTGTAACATTGTAACCAGTGTACACATTGCTACTGCTTCCTATATATGCATGTTCTCATCATACTTGTGTGTTACATTGTGACCAGTTTACATATAGTTAATGTTTCCATAAGATCCCTGTTCTCATTATACTTGCATATTACATTATAACCAGTGTACGTATAGCTACTGCTTCTTAGACATCCTTGTTCTTGTTATACTTTTGTGTTACATTGTAACCAGTGTTTGTATGGCTACTGCTTCCTATACATCCTTGTTCTGGTTAAACTTGAGTGTTACATTGTCACCAGTGTACGTATGGCTACTGCTTCCCATACATCCTTGCTCTTGTTATAATTGTGTGTTACATTGTAAACAGTGTACGTATGGCTACTGTTTCCCATACATAATTTTTCTCATTATACTTGGGTGTTACATTGGAACCAGTGTATGTATGGCTACTGCTTCATATACATCCTTCTTCTCGATATACTAGTGTGTTACATTGTATCAGTGTATGTATGTATGGCTACAGCTTCCCATACATCCTTGTTCTTGTTATACTTGTGTGCTACATTGTTACTAGTGTCCGTATGGCTACTGCTTCCTATACATCCTTTTTTTTCATTATACTTGTCTGCTACATTGTAACCAGTGTGCGTATAGTAATTTATTCCCATATATTCTTGTCCTCAGTATACATTTGGGTTACAATATAAACAGTGTACATATGGCTACTGCTTCCCGTGCATCCGTGTTCTCATTATACTTGTGTGTTGCATTGTAACCAGTGTACCTATGGCTGCTGCTTCTTATACATCCTTGTTCTCTTTATAGTTATGTGTTACATTGTAAGCAGTGTATGTATGGTTACTGCTTCCCATACATCCTTGTTCTCATTGTACTTGGTATGTTACATTGTAACCAGTGTATGTATGGCTACTGCTTCCTAGACATCCTCTTTCTCATTATACTTGTGTGTTACATTGTAACCAGTGTACGTATGGCTACTGCTTCCTATACAACCTTTTCTGGTTATACTCGTGTGTTACATTGTCACCACTGTACGTATGGCTACTGCTTCCTATACATCCTTGTTTTCATTATCCTTGTGTTTTACATTGTAAACTGTGAACGTATGGCTACTGCTTCCTTTACATCCTTGTTCTCATTATACTTGTATATTACATTGTAACCAGTGTACATATGTGTTACACTGTAACCAGTGTATGTATGGTTACTGCTTCCTATTCATCCTTGCTCTCATCACACTCATGTGTCACACTGTAACCAGAGTACATATGGCTGCTGCTTCCTATACATCCTTGTTCTTGTTATACTTGTATGTTACATTCTAACCAGTGTACATAGGGTTACTGCTTCCTATACATCCTTGCTCTCATTATATTTCTGTGTTACATTGTAACCAGTGTACGTATGGCTACTGCTTCCATACATCCTTGTTCTCATTATACTTGTGTGTTACATTGTAACCAGTGTACATATGGCTACTGCTTCATATATATCTTTGTTCTCCTTAGAATTGTGTATTACATTGTAACCAGTGTGCATATGGCTATTCCTTCCTATACATTCTTTTTCTCATTATACTTGTGTGTTACATTGTAACCAGTGTACGGATGGCTACTGCTTCCTATACATCCTTGTTCTCTTTATACTTGTGTGTTGTATTGCAACCAGTGTACGTAGGGTTACTGCTTCGTAATCATGCTTGTTCTAGTTATACTTGCATGTTACATTGCAACCAGTGTACATAAGGCTACTGCTTCATATACATCCTTGTTCTCATTAGACTTGTGTGTTACATTGTAACTAGTGTGAATATGCTTACTGCTTCCTATACATCCTTGTCTTATTATACTTGTGTGTAACATTGTAACCAGACCAAGTATGGCTAATTATTGCTATACATTCTTGTGCTCATTATACTTTTGTTTTACATTGTAAACTATGGCTACTGCCTCCTATACATCCTTGTTCTCATTATACTTGTGTGCTACACTGTAACCAGTGTACGTATGGCTGCTACTCCCTATACATTCTTGTTCTTGTTTTACTTGTGTGTTACATTGTAACCAGTGTACGTATGGCTGCTACTTCCTATACATTCTTGTTCTTGTTTTACTTGTGTGTTACATTGTAACCAGTGTACGTATGGCTGCTGCTTCCTATAATCCATGTTTTTTATTTTTATACTTGTGTTTTACATTCTGGCCAGTGTATGTATGGCTACTGCTTCCTATCCATCCTTGCTCTGATTATACTTGTGTGTTACATTCTAACCAATGCACATAGGGTTACTGCTTCTTATACATCCTTGCTCTTATTATAATTGTGTGTTGCATTGTAACCAGTGTACGTATGGCTACTGTTTCCTTTACATCCTTGTTCACATTATACTTGTGTGTACTTTGTAACCAGTTTACGTATGGCTACTGCTTCCTATATATCCATGTTCCGATTATACTTGTGTGTTACATTGTAATCAGTGTACGTATGGCTACTGCTTCCTATGCATCCTTTGTTCACTTTATACTTGTGTGTACATTGTAACCAGTGTACATACGGCTATTGCTTCTTAATACAATCTTTTTCTCATTATACTTGTGTGTTACATTGTAACCAGTGTACATATGGCTATTGCTTCCTATATATCCTTGTTCTCATCATACTTGTGTGTTTCATTGTAGCCAGTGTACGTATAGTTAATGCTTTCTTAACATCCTTGTTCTTGTTATAGTTGTGCATTACATTGAAGGCAATCTACGTATGGCTACTGTTTCCTAGACATCCTTGTTATCATTATACTTTTGTGTTACTTTGTAACCAGTGTTTGTATGGATACTGCTTCCTATACATCCTTGTTCTGGTTATACTTGAGTGTTACATTGTCATCAGTGTATGTATGGCTCCTGCTTCCCACACATCCTTGCTCTCATTATACTTGTGTGTTACATTGTAACCAGTGTACGTATGGCTACTGCTTCCTATACATCCTTGTTCTCATTATACTTGTGTGTTACATTGTAACCAGTGTACATATGGCTACTGCTTCCTATACATCCTTGTTCTCATTATACTAGTGTGTTACATTGTAACCAGTGTACGTATGGCTACTGCTTCCCATATATTCTTGTTCTCATTATACTTGTTTGTTACATTGTAACCAGTGTACATATGGCTATGCATTCCTATACATCCTTGTTCTCATTATACCTGTATGTTGCATTATAACCAGGGTACTTATGTGTTACATTGTAACCAGTGTACGTATGGCTACTGCTTCCTATACATCCTTGTTCTCATTGTACTTGTGTGTTACATTGTAACCAGTGTACGTATGGCTACTGCTTCCTATACATCCTTATTCTAGTCATACTCATGTGTTACATTGTCAGCAGTGTATGTATGGTTACTGCTTCCAATACATTCTTCTTCTCATTATACTAGTGTGTTACATTGTAACCAGTGTACATATGGCTATGCATTCCTATACATTCTTGTTCTCATTATACCTGTATGTTACATTATAACCAGTGTATCTGTGTGTTACACTGTAACCAGTGAACATATGGTTACTGCTTCCTATATATCCTTCTTTTTGTTGTACTTATGTGTTACACTGTAACCAGTGTATGTATGGTTACTGGTTCCCATACATCCTTGTTCTTGTTATACTTGTGTGTTACATTGTAACCAGTGTACATATGGCTCCTGCTTCCTTTACATCCTTGTTCTCATTATAGTTGTGTGTTACAATCTAACCAGTGTACGTATAGCTACTGCTTCGTATACATCCATGTCCTCATCATACTTGTGTGTTACATTATAACTGATGTATGTATGATTCTTGTTCTCATTACACTAGTGTGTTACATTGTAACCAGTGTACGTGTGACTACTGCTTCCTATACATCCTTGTTCTTGTTATTCTTGTGTGTTACATATTATCAGTGTATGTATGGCTACTGCTTCATATACATCCTTGTTCTCGTTATAGTTCTGTGTTACATTCTAACTAGTGTACATACGGTAACTGTGTCCCATACATCCTTGTTGTTTTTATACTTGTGTGTTACATTGTAACCGGTGTACGTATGACTACTGCTTCCTATACATCCTTGTTCTAGTCATACTCATGTGTTACATTGTCAATAGTGTATGTATGGCTACTGCTTCCCATACATTCTAGTTCTCATTATACTTGCATGTTACATTGTAACCAGTGTACATATGGCTACTGCTTCCTATACTTCCTTGCTCTCATTACACTTGTGTGTCACATTGTAACCAGTGTATCTATGGCTGCTGCTTGCTATACATCCTTTTTTTTACACTTGTGTGTTACATTCTAGCCAATGTACACATGGCTACTGCTTCCTATACATCTTTGCTCTCATTATACTTTTGTTTTACATTGTAGCCAGTGTACATATGGCTACTGGGTCCTATGCATCCTTGTTCTCATTATACTCACATGTTACAATCTAACTAGTGTACATATGGCTACTGCTTCCCATATATCCTTGTTCCCATTAAACCTGTGTGCTACATTGTAATCAGTGTAAGTATGGCTACTGCTTCCTATACATCCTTGTTCACATTATACTTGTGTGTACATTGTAACCATTTTACATATGGTTACTGCTTCCATTATATCCTTGTTCCAGTTATACTTGGGTATTACATTGTAAACAGTGTATGTATGGCTACTGGGTCCTATGCATCCTTGTTTTTATTATACTTGTGTGTTACATTGCAACCAGTGTACATATGGCTAGTACTTACCATACATCCTTGCTTAAGTTATCCTTGTGTGTTACATTGTAACCAGTGTACGTATGGGTTCTACTTCCCATACATCCTTGTTCTCATTATACTAGTGTGTTACATTGTAACCAGTGTACGTATGGCTACTGCTTCTCATACATACTTGTTCTTGTTCTACTTGTGTGTTAAATTGTAACCAGTGAACGTTTACTACTGCTTCCTATATAGCCTTCTTTTCGTTGTACTTGTGTGTTACATTGTAACCAGTGTACGTATGGCTACTGCTTCCCATACATACTTGTTCTTGGTATACTTGTGTTTTACATTGTAACCAGTGTATGTATGGCTTCTCCTTCCTAGACATCCTTGCTCTCATTACACTTGTGTGTCACATTGTAACCAGTGTATATATGGCTACTGCTTCCCATGCATTCTTTTTCTCATTATACTTGTGTGTTACATTGTAACCAGTGTACGTATGTGTTTCACTGTAACCAGTGTACGTATAGTTACTGCTTCCTATACATCCTTGATCTCAATATACTTGTGTGTCACATTGTAGCCAGTGTACGTATGGCTACTGCTTCCCATGCATTCTTTTTCTCATTATACTTGTGTGTTACATTGTAACCAGTGTACGTCTGTGTTTTACTTTAACCAGTGTATGTATAGTTACTGCTTCCTATACATCCTTGATCTCAATATACTTGTGGGTCACACTGTAACCAGTGTACGTATGGCTGCTGCTTCCTATACATCCATGTTTTTTTTTATACTTGTGCGTTATATTCTAGCCAGAGTACGTATGGCTACTGCTTCCTATACATCCTTGTTTTCATTATACTTGTGTGTTACATTGTAAACAGTGTACATATGGCTACTGCTTCCCATACATTCTTATTCTCATTATACTTTAATATTACATTGTAACCAGTGTACGTACGTGTTTCACTGTAACCAGTGTAGATATGGTTACTGATTCCTATTCATCCTTGCTCTCATTACACTTGTGAGTCAAACTGTAACCAGTGTTGCTTCCTGTACACCCTTTTTTTTATATTTGGGTTTTGCATTCTAACCAGTGCACATAGGGTTACTGCTTCTTATACATCCTTGTTCTCATTATACTTGTGTGTTACATTGAAACCAGTGTATGTATGGCTGCTGCTTCCTATACACCCTTTTTTTATACTTGGGTTTTACATTCTAACCAGTGTACATAGGGTTACTGCTTCATATACAGCCTTGCTCTCATTATACTTGTGTGTTACATTGAAACCAGTGTATGTATGGCTGTTGCTTCCCATATACCCTTTTTTTATACTTGGGTTTTACATTCTGACCAGTGCATATAGGGTTACTGCTTCTTATACATCCTTGTTCTCATTATACTTGTGTGTTACATTGTAACCAGTGTACGTATGGCTGTTGCTTCCTATACACCCTTTTTTATACTTGGGTTTTACATTCTGACCAGTGCACATAGGGTTACTGCTTCTTATACAGCCTTGTTCTCATTATTCTTGTGTGTTGCATTGTAACCAGTGTACGCATGGCTACTGTTTCCTATACATCCTTGTTCACCTTATACTTCTGTGCACATTGTAACCAGTTTATGTATTGCTACTGCTTCCCATATATTCTTTTCCTCAAGATTATACTTGTGTGCTACATTGTAATCAGTGTACATATGGCTACTGCTTCCTATACATCCTTGTTCACATTATACTTGTGTGAACATTGTAACCAGTGTATATATCATTACTGCTTCCATTATATCCTTGTTCCAGTTATACTTGTGTGTTACTTTGTAACCAGTGTACGTATGGCTACTGCTTCCCATACATACTCATTCTCATTATACTTTTGTGTTACATTGTAGCCAGCGTACATATGGCTTCTGCTTCCTATACATCCTTGTTGTCAGTATACTTGTGTGTTACATTGTAACCATTGTACATATGGCTACTGCCTCCTATACATCCTTGTTCTCATTATAGTTGTGTGTTACATTCTAACAAGTGTACGTATGGTTACTGTTCCCCATACATCCTTGTTGTCATTATACTTGTGTGTTACATTGTAACCAGTATACATATGGCTACTGCTTCCTATACATCCTTGTTCTCATTATATTTGTATATTAAATTGTAACCAGTGTACGATTGTGTTACACTGTAACCAGTGTACATATGGCTACTGCTTCCTATACATCCTTGTTCACATTATACTTGTGTGTACATTGTAACCAGTTTACGTATGGCTACTGCTTCACATATATCCATGTTCTCATTATAGTTTTTTGTTACACTGTAATCAGTGTTCGTATGGCTACTGCTTCCTATATATCCTTGTTCATATTATACTTGTGTGTACATTGTAACCAGTTTACATACGGTTACTACTTCCATTATATCCTTGTCCCAGTTATAGTTGTGTGTTACTTTGTAACCAGTCTACGTATGGCTACTGCTTCCCATACATACTTGTTTTCATTATACTTTTTTGTTACACTGTAGCCAGTGTACGTATCGCTACTGCATCTTATGCATCCTTGTTCTCATTATACTTGCGTGTTACATTGTAAGCAGTGTACGTATGGCTACTAATTCTCATACATCCTTGCTTAAGTTATCAATGTGTGTTACATTGTAACCAGCGTATGTATGGCTCCTGATTCCTAGACATCCTTGTTCTCATTATACTTGTGTGTTAGATTGTAACCAGTGTACATATGGCTACTGCTTCCTATATATCCTTGTTCTCGCTATACTTGTATGTTACATTGCAACCAGTGTACGTATGGCTACTGCTTCCTATGCATCATTGGTCTGATTATATTTGGGTGTTACATTGTAACTAGTTTATGTATGACTACTACTTACTATACATCCTTGTTTTCATTATACTTGCATGTTACATTGTAGCCATTGTACGTATGGCTACTGCTTCCTATACATCCTTGTTCTCGTTATATTTGGGTGTTACATTGTAACAAGTTTATGTATGGCTACTGCTTTCAATACGTCCTTGTTCTCGTTATACTTATGTGTTACATTGTAGCCAGTGTACATATGGCTACTGCTTCCTATACATCTTTGTTCTCGTTATATTTGGGTGTTACATTGTAACCAGTTTACGTATGGCTACTGCTTTCTATACTTCCTTGTTCTCATTATACTCAAGTGTCACACTGTAACCATTGTACGTCTGGCTACTGCTTCCAATACATCCTTGCTCTCAGTATATTTGTGTGTTACATTGTAACAAGTGGAAGTATGACTACTGCTTCCAATACATGCTTGTTCTCGTTAAACTTGTGTGTTACATTATAACGAGTGTACTTATGGCTACTGCTTCCCATACATCCTTCTTCTCATTATACTTGTGTGTTACATTGTAACCAGTGTACATATCTCTAATGCTTCCCATACATTCTTATTCTGATTACACTTGTGTGTTACATTGTAACGAGTGCAGGTATGGCTACTGCTTCCTATACATCCTTGTTCTCATTACACTTTTGTGTTACATTGTTACCAGTGTATATATGGCTACTGCTTCCTATACATCTTTGTTCCATTACACTTGTATGTTACATTGTAATCAGTGTACAAATTGCTACTGCCTGCTATAGGTTCATAGATTAGTACTAGGATTACTGCCCTTGTGAGCCATTTTAAGCCTAGCTAATTATCCCTTGTGAGACTCAAACCCTGCACCTTGTGTTTGTAAGGTAAACACCTTAACCATTAGGCCACCCTCCCAACCCTATACATCCTTGTTCTCATTATACTTGTGTGTTACATTATAACCAGGGTACGTATGGTTACTGCTTTCTATACATCCTTGTTTTTTTTCATACTTGTGTGTTACATTGTAACCAGTGTATGTATGGCTACTGCTTCCTATACGTTCTTGTTCTCATTATACTTGTGTGTTACATTGTAACCAGTGTACATCTAGTTACTGCTTCCTATATATCCTTGTTCTTATTATACTTGTGTGTTACTTTGCATACAGTGTGCATATGGCTACTGCTTCCCATACGTCCTTGTTCCCGTTATACTTGTGTGTTACATTGTAACCAGTGTCCATATGTGTTTCACTGCAACCAGTGTACGTATGGTTGCTGCTTCCTATACATCCTTTCTCTCATTGCACTTGTGTTACATTGTAACCAGTCCACATATGGCTGCTGTTTCCTATGCATTCTTGGTCTTGTTATATATGTGTGTTATATTCTAACCAGTGTATGTATGTTTTTACTGCTGCCTATACATCCTTGCTCTCATTATACTTGTGTGTTGCACTGTAACCAGCATACATATGGATGCTGCTTCCTATACATCCTTGTTCTCATTATACTTGTCTGTTATGTTGTAACCAGTGTACATATGGCTACTGCTTCCCATACATCCTTGTTTTAATTATACTTGTGTGTTACACTGTAACCGGTGTACGTATGGCTACTGCTTCCTATATATCCTTGTTCTCGCTATGCTTGTATTTTACATTGCAACATGTGTACATATTGTTACTGCTTGTCATACATGCTTGTTTTCATTATACTTGTCTGTTACATTGAAACCGGTGTACATATGTCTATGCATTCCTATACATCCTTATTCTCATTATACCTGTATGTTACATTATACCCAGTGTACGTATGTGGTACACTGCAACCAGTGTACGTATGACTACTTCTTCCTACTCATCCTTGTTCTCATTATACTTGTGTGTTGCATTGTAACCAGTGTACCTATAGCTACTGCTTCCTATACATCCATGTCCTCATCATACTTGTGTGTTACATTATAACTGATGTATGTATGATTCTTGTTCTCGTTACACTAGTGTGTTACATTGTAACCAGTGTACGTATAGCTGCTGCTTCCTATACATCCATGTCCTCAGCATACTTGTGTGTTACATTATAACTGATGTATGTATGCTACTGTTTGCCATAGATTCTTGTTCTCGTTACACTAGTGTGTTACATTGTAACCAGTGTACGTGTGACTACTGCTTCCTATACATCCTTGTTCTTGTTATTCTTGTGTGTTACATATTATCAGTGTATGTATGGCTACTGCTTCATATACATCCTTCTTCTCATTATACTTGTGTGTTACATTGTATCAGTGCATGTATGGCTACTACTTCCCATACATCCTTGTTCCTGTTTTACTTGTGTGTTACATTGATACCAGTGTCCGTATGGCTACTGCTACCTATACATCCTTGTTCTTGTTATACTGGTGTGTTACATTGTAACCAGTGTACGTATGGCTATTGCTTCCTATACATCTTTTTTTCGTTATACTTGTGTGTTACATTTTAACAAGTGTACGTATGGCTACTGCTTCCTATACATCCTTATTTTTGTTATACTTGTGTGTTACATTGTAACCAGTTTACGTATGGCTAGTGCTTCATATACATCCTTGTTCTCATTATACTTGTGTGTTACATTGTATCCAGTGTGCGTATAGTTACTCATTCCCATATAGTCTTGTTGTCAGTATACTTTTGGGTTACAATACAACCCAGTGTAGATATGGCTACTGCTTCCCATGCATCCTTGTTTTCATTATATCTGTGTGTTGCATTGTAACCAGTGTGCATATGCTGCTTCTTATACATCCTTGTTCTATTTATAGTTGTGTGTTACATTTCAAGCAGTGTACGTATGGTTACTGCTTCCCATACATCATTGTTCTCATTGTAGTTGTGTGTTACATTGTAACCAGTGTACGTATGGCTACTGCTTCCTATACACCCTTGTCTGGTTATACTCGTGTGTTACATTGTCACCATTGTACGTATGGCTACTGTTTCCTATACATCCTTGTCTTATTATACTTGTGTGTTACATTGTAACAAGAGTATGTATGGCTAATGGTTCCTATACATCCTTGTGCTTATTATACTTGTGTGTTACACTGTAACCAGTGTACATATGGCTACTGCTTCCTATAAATCCTTTTTCCCATTATAGTTGTGTGTTACATTCTAACCAGTGTTTGTATGGTTACTGCTTCCCATACATCCTTGTAGTCATTATATTTAAGTGTTACATTGTAACCGGTATACGTATGGCTACTGCTTCCTATACATCCTTGTTCTGGTTATACTTGAGTGTTACAATGTCACCAGGGTACGTATGACTACTGCTTCCTATATATCCTTGTTCTTGGTATACTTGTGTGTTATATTGTAGCCAGTGTGTACGTATGGCTACTGCTTCCTATACATCCTTGTTCTTGTTATACTTGTGTGTTACATTGTATCAGTGTATCTATGGCTACTGCTTCACATACATCCTTGTTCTTGTTATACTTGTGTGTTACATTGTAACCAGTGTACGTATGGCTACTGCTTCCTATATATCCTTGTTCACATTATACTTGTGTGTACATTGTAACCAGTTTACATATGGTTACTGCTTCCATTATATCCTTGTTCCAGTTATACTTGTGTGTTACTTTGTAACCAGTCTACGTATGGCTACTGCTTCCCATACATACTTGTTCTAATTATACTTTTTTGTTACACTGCAGACAGTCTACGTATGGCTACTGCATCTTATGCATCCTTGTTCTCATTATACTTGTGTGTTATATTGTAACCAGTGTACATATGGCTACTACTTCTCATACATCCTTGCTTAAGTTATCCCTGTGTGTTACATTGTAACCAGCGCACGTATGGCTACTGCTTCCTATACATCCTTGTTCTGGTTATACTTGTTTGTTACACTGTAACCAGTGTACGTATGGCTACTGCTTCCCATACATACTCGTTCTCATTATAATTTTTTGTTACATTGTAACCAGTGTTCGTATGGCTACTGCTTTTTATATATCCTTGTTCTCACTGTACTTGTATGTTACATTGTAACCAGTGTACGTATGGCTACTGTTTCCTATACATCATTGGTCTCATTATATTTGGGTGTTACATTGTAACAAGTTTATGTATGGCTACTGTTTTCTATACATCCTTGTTCTCATTATACTTGCATGTTATATTGTAGCTAGTGTACGTATGGCTACTGCTTCCTTGACATCCTTGTTCTCATTATATTTGGGTGTTACATTGTAACAAGTTTATGTATGGCTACTGCTTTTTATACATCCTTGTTCTCATTATACTTATGTGTTACATTGTAGCCAGTGTACGTATGGCTACTGCTTCCCATACATCCTTGTTCTCGTAATATTTGGGTGTTACATTGTAACCAGTTTACGTATGGCTACTGCTTTCTATACTTCCTTGTTCTCATTATACTTGAGTGTCACACTGTAACCATTGTACGTATGGCTACTGCTTCCAATACATCCTTGCTCTCAGCATACTTGTGTGTTACATTGTAACAAGTGGACGTATGACTACTGCTTCCAATGCATCCTTGTTCTTGTTAAACTTGTGTGTTACATTATAATGAGTGTACATATGGCTACTGCTTCCCATACATCCTTCTTCTCATTATACTTGTGTGTTACATTGTAACCAGTATACGTATCTCTAATGCTTCCCATACATCCTTATTCTGATTACACTTGTGTGTTACATTGTAATCAGTATACAAATTGCTATAGGTTCATAGATTAGTACTAGGATTACTGCCCTTGTGAGCCATTTTAAGCCTAGCTAATTATCCCTTGTGAGACTCAAACCCTGCACCTTGTGTTTGTAAGGCAAACACCTTAACCATTAGGCCACCCTTCCAACCCTATACGTCCTTGTTCTCATTATACTTGTGTTATACATTGTAACCAGTGTACGTATGGTTACTGCTTCCTATACATCCTTGTTTTTTTCATACTTGTGTGTTACATTGTAGCCAGTGTAGATATGGTTACTGCTTCCTATACATCCTTGTTCTTGTATACAGTGTGCGTATGGCTACTGCTTCCCATACATCCTTGTTCCCGTTATACTTGTGTGTAACATTGTAACCAGTGTCCATATGTGTTTCACTGCAACCAGTGTACGTATGGTTGCTGCTTCCTATACATCCTTTCTCTCATTACACTTGTGTTACATTGTAACCAGTCCACATATGGCTGCTGTTTCCTATGCATTCTTGGTCTTGCTATATATGTGTGTTATATTCTAACCAGTGTACGTATGTTTTTACTGCTTCCTATACATCCTTGCTCTCATTATACTTGTGTGTTGCACTGTAACCAGCATACATATGGATGCTGCTTTCTATACATCCTTGTTCTCATTATACTTGTCTGTTACATTGTAACCAGTGTACATATGGCTACTGCTTCCCAGGCATCCTTGTTTTCATTATACTTGTGTGTTACACTGTAACCGGTGTACGTATGGCTACTGCTTCCTATATATCCTTGTTCTCGCTATACTTGTATTTTACATTGTAACGTGTACGTATTGTTACTACTTGTCATACATGCTTGTTTTCATTATACTTGTGTGCTACATTGAAACCGGTGTACATATGTCTATGCATTCCTATACATCCTTGTTCTCATTATACCTGTATGTTACATTATACCCAGTGTACGTATGTGTTACACTGTAACCAGTGTACGTATAACTACTTCTTCCTATTCATCCTTGTTCTCATTATACTTGTGTGTTACATTGTAACCAGTGTACATATGGCTACTGCTTCCTATACATCCTTGTTCTCATTATACTTGTGTGTTGCATTGTAACCAGTGTACCTATAGCTACTGATTCCTATACATCCATGTCCTCAGCATACTTGTGTGTTACATTATAACTGATGTACGTATGCTACTGTTTGCCATAGATTCTTGTTCTCGTTACACTAGGATGTTACATTGTAACCAGTGTACGTGTGACTACTGCTTCCTATACATCCTTGTTCTCGTTATTCTTGTGTGTTACATATTATCAGTGTATGTATGGCTACTGCTTCATATACATCCTTCTTCTCATTATACTTGTGTGTTACATTGTATCAGTGCATGTATGGCTACTACTTCCCATACATCCTTGTTCCAGTTTAACTTGTGTGTTACATTGATACCAATGTCCGTATGGCTACTGCTACCTATACATCCTTGTTCTTGTTATACTGGTGTGTTACATTGTAACCAGTGTACGTATGGCTACTGCTTCCTATACATTATTCTTCTCATTATACTAGTGTGTTACATTGTAACCAGTGTATGTATGACTACTACTTCCTATACATCCTTGCTCTTGTTATACTTGTGTGTTACATTTTAACAAGTGTACGTATGGCTACTGCTTCCTATACATCTTTTTTTCATTATACTTGTGTGTTACATTTTAACAAGTGTACGTATGGCTACTGCTTCCTATACATCCTTATTCTCGTTATACTTCTGTGTTACATTGTAACCAGTGTGTGTATAGTTACTCACTCCCATATAGTATTGTCGTCAGTATACTTTTGGGTTACAATATAACCCAGTGTACATACGGCTACTGCTTCCCATGCATCCTTGTTTTCATTATATCTGTGTGTTGCATTGTAACCCGTGTACATATGCTGCTTCTTATACATCCTTGTTCTATTTATAGTTGTGTGTTACATTGCAAGCAGTGTACGTATGGTTACTGCTTCCCATACATCCTTGTTCTCATTGTACTTGTGTGTTACATTGTAACCAGTGTATGTATGGCTACTGCTTCCTATACACCCTTGTCTGGTAATACTCGTGTGTTACATTGTCACCTTTGTACATATTGCTACTGCTTCCTATACATCCTTTTTCCCATTATAGTTGTGTGTTACATTCTAACCAGTGTTTGTATGGTTACTGCTTCCTATACATCCTTGTTCTTGTTATACTTGTGTGTTACATTGTAACCAGTGTACGTATGGCTACTGCTTCCTATACATCCTTGTTCTAGTTACATTCACAACAAAGTACACGAGTGTCATACTATGCCCCATACATCATCCTTCTGGTTATACTCATGTGTTACATTGTCACCACTATACGTATGGCTACTGCTTCCTATACATCCTTGTCTTATTATACTTGTGTGTTACATTGTAGCAAAAGTAGGTATGGCTAATGGTTCCTATACATCCTTGTGCTCATTATACTTGTGTGTTACATTGTAACCAGTGTACATATGGCTACTGCTTCCTATACATCCTTTTTCTCATTATACTTGTGTGTTACATTGTAACCAGTGTACATATGGCTACTGCTTCCTATACATCCTTGTTGTCATTATACTTGTGTGTTACATTGTAACCAGTGTATGTATGGCTACTGCTTCCTATGCATCCTTGTTCTAGTCATACTCATGTGTTACATTGTCAACAGTGTACGTATGGCTACTGCTTCTTATTCATCCTTGTTCTCATTATACTTGTGTGTTACATTGTAACCAGTGTACATATGGCTACTGCTTCCTATACATCCTTGTTGTCATTATACTTGTGTATTATATTGTAACCAGTGTACGTATGGCTACTGCTTCCTATACATCCTTGTTCTAGTCATACTCATGTGTTACATTGTAACCAGTGTACGTATGGCTACTGCTTTCTATACATCCTTGTTCTAGTCATACTCATGTGTTACATTGTCAACAGTGTACGTATGGCTACTGCTTCCCATACATTCTTCTTCTCATTATACTTGTGTTTTATATTGTAACCAGTGTACATATGGCTACTGCTTCCCATACATTCTTGTTCTCATTATACTTGTGTGTTACATTGTATCCAGTGTACATATGTGTTACACTGTAACCAGTGTATGTATGGTTACTGCTTCCTATACATCCTTGCTCTCATTATACTTGTGTATTAAATTGTAACCATTGTATGCATGTGTTTCACTGTATCCAGTGTAGATATGGTTACTGCTTCCTATTCGTCCTTGGTCTCATTACACTTGTGTGTGACATTGAAACCAGTGTATGTATGGCTGTTGCTTCCTATACATCCTTTTTTTTTATACTTGGGTTTTACATTCTAACCAGTGCATATAGGGTTACTTCTTATAAATCCTTGCTCTCATTATACTTGTGTGTTACATTGTAACCGGTGTACATATGGCTACTGCTTCCTATACATCCTTGCTCCCGTCATACTCATGTGTTAGACTGTCAACAGTGTTTGTATGATGACTGTTTCTCACACATCCTTGCTCTCATTATACTTGTGTGTTACATTGTAACCAGTGTACGTATGGCTACTACTTCCTGTACATCCTTGTTCTCATTATTCTTGTGTGTTACATTGTAACCAGTGTACATATGGCTACTGCTTCCCATACATTCTTGTTCTCATTATACTTGTGTATTACACTGTAACCAGTGTACGTATGTGTTTCACTGTAACCAGTGTAGATATGGTTACTGATTCCTATTCATCCTTGCTCTCATTACACTTTTGAGTCACACTGTAACCAGTGTACGTATGGCTGTTGCTTTTTTATACTTGGGTTTTGCATTCTAGTCAGTGCACATATGGTTACTGCTTCTTATACATCCTTGTTCTCATTACACTTGTGTTTTGCATTGTAACCAGTGTACGTATGGCTACTGTTTATTTACATCCTTGTTCACATTATACTTGTGTGTACATTGTAACCAGTTTACATATGGCTACTGCTTCCTATATATCCTTGTTCTCATTATACCTGTGTGTTACATTGTAATCAGTGTACGTATGGCTACTATTTCCTAAACATCCTTTTTTACATTGTACTTGTGTGTACATTGTAACCAGGGTACTTATGGCTACTGCTTCCCATACATACTTGTTCACATTATACTTGTGTGTTATATTGTAGCCAGCGTACGTATGGCTACTGCTTCCCATACATCCTTGCTTAAGTTATCCTTGTGTGTTAGCTTGTAACCAGTGTACATATGGCTATTGCTTCCTATACATTCTTTTTCTTGTTATACTTGTGTGTTACATTGTAACCAGTGTACATATGGCTATTGCTTCCTATATATGCTTGTTCTCGTCATACTTGTGTGTTGCATTGTAACCAGTGTACATATAGTTATTGTTTCCTTAACATCCTTGTTCTCATTATAGTTGTGTATTACATTGAAGGCAGTGTACGTATGGCTACTGCTTTCTAGATATCTTTGCTCTCGTTATACTTTTTTGTTACATTGTAACCAGTGTTTGTATGGCGACTGTTTCCCAAACATCCTTGCTCTCATTATACTTGTGTGTTTCACTGTAACCTGTGTACGTATGGCTACTGCTTTCTATACATCCTTGTTCTCATTATATTTGTGTGTTAGATTGTAACCAGTGTACTTATGGCTGCTTTTTCCTATACATCCTTGTTCTCATTATACCTGTGTGTTACATTGTAACCAGTGTACATATGGCTGCTACTTCCTGTACATCCTTGTTCTCGTTATACTTGTGTGTTACATTGTAACCAGTGTACGTACGGTTACTGCTTCCCATCCATCCTTGTTATTATTATACTTGTGTGATACACTGTAACCAGTTTTCATATGACTACTGCTTTCTATACATCCTTGTTCTAGTCATACTCATGTGTTACATTGTCAGCAGTGTACGTATGGCTACTTCTTCCCATACATTCTTGTTCCCAATATACTTGTGTTTTACATTGTAACCAGTGTACGTATGGTTACTGATGCCCATACATTCTTGTTCTCATTATACTTGTGTGTTACATTGTAACCAGTGTAGGTATAGTTATTGCTTCCTTAACATCCTTGTTCTTGTTATAGTTGCGTATTACATTGAAGGCAGTGTACGTATGGCTACTGCTTCCTAGACATCCTTGTTCTCGTTATACGTTTGTGTTACATTGTAACCATTGTACATATGGCTACTCCTTCCCATACATTCTTGTTCTCATTATACTTGTGTATTACACTGTAACCATTTTACGTATGTGTTTCACTGTAACCAATGTAGATATGGTTACTGATTCCTATTCATCCTTGCTTCCATAACACTTGTGAGTCACATTGTAACCAGTGTATGTATGGCTGTTTCTTCCTATATACCCTTGTTTTTTTTTATACTTGGGTTTTGCATTCTAACCAGTGCACATGGGGTTACTGCTTCTTATACATCCTTGCTCTCACTATACTTGTGTGTTGCATTGTAACCAGTGTACGCATGGCTACTGTTTCCTTAACATCCCTGTTCATATTATACTTGTGTGTACATTGTAACCAGTTTACGTATGGTTACTGCTTCCTATGCATTCTTGTTCACATTATACTTGCGTGTTACATTGTAACCAGTGTACGTATGGCTACTAGTTTCCATACATCCTAGCTTAAGTTATCCTTGTGTGTTACATTTTAACCAGTGTACATATGGCTTCTACTTCCTATACATTGTTTTTCTTGTCATACTTGTTTGTTACTTTGTAACCAGTGTACACATGGCTACTGCTTCCCTAACATCCTTGTTCTTGTTATACTTGCATATTACATTGTAGGCAGTGTACTTATGGCTACTGCTTCCTATACATCCTTGTTCTGGTTATTCTTGAGTATTACATTGTCACCAGTGCATGTATGGCTATTGCTTCCCATACAGCCTTCCTCTCGTTATACTTGTATGTTACATTTTAACATGTGTACATATTGTTACTGCTTGCCATACATTCTTGTTCTCATTATACTTTTGTATTGTATTGTAACCAGTGTACAAATGCCTGCTGCTTCCCATACATCCTTGTTCTCATTATACTTGTGTGTTACACTGTAACAAGTGTATGTATGGCTACTGCTTTATATATGTCTTTGTTCTCCTTACAATTGTGTATTACATTGTAACCAGTGTATGTATGGCTAGTGGCTATTATACATCCTTGAGCTCATTATACTTGTTTTTTACATTGTAGGCAGTGTACGTATGCCTACTGCTTCCTATACATCCTTGATTTCATTATCCTTGTGTTTTACATTGTAAACTGTGAACATATGGCTACTGCTTCCTTTACATCCTTGTTCTCATTATACTTGTATATTACAATGCAACCAGTGTATATACATGTTACACTGTAACCAGTGTATATATGGTTACTGCTTCCTATTCATCCTTGTTCTCATTACACTTCTGTGTCACATTGTAACCAGGGTACGTATGGCTGCTGCTTCCTATACATCCTTGTTCTTGATATACTTGTGTGTTACATTCTAACCAGTGTACATAGGGTTACTGCTTCCTATACATCCTTGCTCTCATTATATTTCTGTGTTACATTGTAACCAGTGTACGTATGGCTACTGCTTCCATTATATCCTTGTTCTCGTTATACTTGTGTGTTACATTGTAATCAGTATACGTATGGCTACTGCTTCCATACATCCTTGTTTTCATTATACTTGTGTGTTACGTTGTAACCAGTGTACATATAGTTACTGCTTCCTATACATCCTTGTTCTTATTATACTTGTGTGTTACTTTGTATACAGTGTGTGTATGGCTACTGCTTCTTATACATCCTTGCTGTCGTTATACTTGTGTGTTACACTGTAACCAGTGTACGTATGGCTACTGCTTCATATATATCTTTGTTCTCCTTAGAATTGTGTGTTACATTGTAATTAGTGTGCATATGGCTATTGCTTCCTATACATTCTTTTTCTCGTTATACTTGTGTGTTAAATTGTAACCAGTGTACGGATGGCTACTGCTTCCTATACATTCTTGTTATTGTTATACTTGTGTGTTACATTGTAACCAGTATACATAGGGTTACTGCTTCATAATCATCCTTGTTCTAGTTATACTTGCATGTTACATTGCAACCATTGTACATAAGGCTACTGCTTCATATACATCCTTGTTCTCATTAGACTTGTCTGTTACATTGTAACTAGTGTGCATATGCTTACTGCTTCCTATATATCCTTGTCTTATTATACTTGTGTGTAACATTGTAACCAGACCAGGTATGGCTAATGATTGCTATACATCCTTGTGCTCATTATACTTTTGTTTTAAGTTGTAAACTATGGCTACTGCCTCCTATACATCCTTGTTCTCATTATACTTGTGTGTTACATTGTAACCAGTGTACGTATGGCTGTTACTTCCTATACATTCTTGTTCTTGTCTTACTTGTGTGTTACATTGTAACCAGTGTATGTATGGCTACTGCTTCCTATTCATCCTTGTTCTCATTATACTTGTGTGGTACATTGTAACCAGTGCACGTATGGTTACTGCTTCCTATACATTATTGTTCTTGTTATACTTGTGTGTTACATTGCAACCAGTGTATGTATGTCTACTCTTTTCTAGACATCCTTGTTCTCATTAAGCTTGTGTGTTACACTGTAACCAGTATATGTATGTCTACTGCTTCCTATAAATCCTTGTTCTCATTAAACTTGTGTGTTACACTGTAACCAGTGTATGCATGGCTACTGCTTCCTATGCATACTTGTTCTCATTATACTTGTGTTTTACATTGTAACCAGTGTACGTATGTGTTACACTGTATCCAGTGTAGATATATTTACTGCTTCCTATTCATCCTTGATCTCATTACACTTGTGGGTCACATTGTAACCAGTGTACGTATGGCTGCTGCTTCCTATACATCCATGTTTTTTTTTATACTTTTGTTTTACATTCTGACCAGTGTACATATGGCTACTGCTTCCTATACATCCTTGCTCTGATTATACTTGTGTGTTACATTCTAACAAGTGCACATAGGGTTACTGCTTCTTATACATCCTTGCTCTTATTATAATTGTGTATTGCATTGTAACCAGTGTACGTATGGCTACTGTTTCCTTTACATCCTTGTTCACATTATACTTGTGTGTACTTTGTAACCAGTTTACGTATGGCTACTGCTTCCTATATATCCTTGTTCTGATTATACTTGTGTGTTACATTGTAATCAGTGTACGTATGGCTACTGCTTCCTATACATCCTTTGTTCACTTTATACTTGGGTGTGCATTGTAACCAGTGTACATATGGTTACTGCTTCCATTATATCCTTGTTAAAGTTATACGTGTGTTTTATATTGTAACCAGTGTACATATGGCTATTGCTTCCTATATATCCTTGTTCTCATCATATTTGTGTGTTTCATTAACACCATTTTCTTGTTATAGTTGTGCATTGCATTGAAGGCAATCTACGTATGGCTACTGCTTCCTAGACATCCTTGTTCTCATTATACTTTTGTGTTACTTTGTAACCAGTGTTTGTATGGATACTGCTTCCTATACATCCTTGTTCTGGTTATACTTGAGTGTTACATTGTCATCAGTGTATGTATGGCTACTGCTTCCCACACATCCTTGCTCTCATTATACTTGTGTGTTACATTGTAACCAGTGTACGTATGGCTACTACTTCCCGTACATCCTTGCTTAAGGTAGCCTTGTGTGTTACATTGTAACCAGTGTACGTATGGCTACTGCTTCCTATAAATCCTTGTTCTCACTATACTTGTATGTTACATTGTAACATGTGCACCTACTGTTAATGCTTGCTATACATGCTTGTTCTTATTATACTTGTGTGTTACAGTGTAACCAGAGTACATATGGCTATGCATTCCTATACATTCTTGTTGTCATTATACCTGTATGTTGCATTATAACCAGGGTACTTATGTGTTACATTGTAACCAGTGTACGTATGGCTGCTGCTTCCTATACATCCTTGTTCTGGTTATACTCGAGTGTTACAATGTCACCAGGGTACGTATGGCTACTGCTTCCTATATATCCTTGTTCTTGGTATACTTGTGTGTTATATTGTAGCCAGTGTGTACGTATGGCTACTGCTTCCTATACATCCTTGTTCTTGTTATACTTGTGTGTTACATCGTATCACTGTATGCATGGCTACTGCTTCACATACATCCTTGCTCTTGTCATACTCATGTGTTACATTGTCAACAGTGTACGTATGGCTACTGCTTCCAATACATTCTTCTTCTCATTATACTAGTGTGTTACATTGTAACCAGAAACGTATGGCTAGTGCTTCATATACTTCCTTGTTCTCATTATACTTGTGTGTTTTATTGTAACCAGTGTACATATGGCTACTGCTTCCCATACATTCCTGTTCCCATTATACTTGTGTGTTCCATTGTAACCTGTGCACGTATGGCTACTGCTTCCTATACATCTTTATTCTCATTATACGTTTGTGTTACATTGTAACCAGAAACGTATGGCTAGTGCTTCATATACATCCTTGTTCTCATTATACTTGTGTGTTACATTGTAACCAGTGTGCGTATAGTTACTCATTCCCATATATTCTAGTTCTCATTATACTTTTGGGTTACATTATAACCAGCATACATATGGCAACTGCTTCCCAGGCATCCTTGTTCGGACTATATTTGTGTGTTGCATTGTAACCAGTGTATGTATGGCTACTGCTTCTTATACATCCTTGTTCTTTTTATAGTTGTGTGTTACATTGTTACCAGTGTACGTATGGCTACTACTTCCCATACATCCTTGTTCTCATTGTACTTGTGTGTTACATTGTAACCAGTGTATGTATGGCTTCTGCTTCCAATACATTCTTCTTCACATTATACTAGTTTGTTACACTGTAACCAGTGTACATATGGCTATGCATTCCTATACATCCTTGTTCTCATTATACCTGTATGTTACATTATAACCAGTGTATCTATGTGTTACACTGTAACCAATGAACATATGGTTACTGCTTCCTATATATTCTTCTTTCCGTTATACTTGTGTGTTATACTGTAACTAGTGCACGTATGGTTACTGGTTTCCATACATCCTTGTTCTTGTTATACTTGTGTGTTACATTGTAACCAGTGTACGTATGGCTCCTGCTTCCTGTACATCCTTGTTCTCATTATAGTTGTGTGTTACAGTCTAACCAGTGTACGTATGGTTACTGTTTCCCATACATTCTAGTTCTCATTATACTTGTATGTTACATTGTAACCAGTGTACATACAGCTACTGCTTCCTATACTTCCTTGCTCTCATTAGACTTGTGTGTCACATTGTAACCAGTGTATGTATGGCTGCTGCTTGCTATACATCCTTGTTTTTTATACTTGTGCGTTACATTCTAGCCAGTGTACATATGACTACTGCTTCCTATACATCTTTGCTCTCATTATACTTGCGTGTTACAATGTAACCAGTGTAATGTCTGACTACTGCTTCCCATATATACTTGTTCCCATTAAACCTGTGTGCTACATTGTAACCAGTGTATGTATGGCTACTGCTTCCCAAACATTCCTGTTCTCATTATATTTGTGTGTACATTGTAACCATTTTACATAGGGTTATTGCTTTCATTATAGCCTTGTTCCAGTCATACTTGGGTGTTACATTGTAACCAGTGTACATATGACTACTGGGTCCTATGCATCCTTGTTTTCATTATACTTGCGTGTTACATTGTAACCAGTGTACGTATGGCTAGTACGTCCCATACATCCTTGCTTAAGTTATCCTTGTGCGTTACATTGTAATCAGTGTACGTATGGCTTCTGCTTCCTATACATCCTTGTTCTCATTACACCAGTGTGTTACATTGTAACCAGTGTACATATGGCTACTGCTTCCTATACATCCTTGTTCTCATTATACTTATGTGTTACATTGTAACCAGTGTACGTATGGCTACTGCTTCCCATATATACTTGTTCTCGTTATACTTGTGTGTTAAATGGTAACCAGTGAACGTATGTCTACTGATTCCTATATAGCCTTCTTTTCGTTGTACTTGTGTGTTACATTGTAATCAGTATACTTATGGCTATTGCTTCCTCTACATCCTTGTTCTCACTATACTTGTCTGCTACATTCTAACCAGTGTTTGTATGGCTACTCCTTCCTAGACATCCTTGTTCTCATTATACTTGTGTGTTACACTGTAACCAGTGTATGTATGGCTGTTGCTTTCTATACATCCTTGTTCTCATTATACTTGTGTGTCACATTGTAACCAGTGTACGTATGTGTTTCACTGTAACCCATGCACGTATGGTTACTGCTTCCTATACATCCTTGATCTCATTATACTTGTGGGTCACACTGTAACCAGTACGTATGGCTGCTGCTTCCTATACATCCATTTTTTTTTATACTTGCGTGTTAGATTCTAGCCAGAGTACGTATGGCTACTGCTTCCTATACATCCTTGATCTCATTATACTTGTGTTACATTGTAACCAGTGTACGTATGGCTACTGTTTCCTATACATCCTTGTTCACCTTATACTTGTGTGTTACATTCTAACCATTGTACATATGGCTACTGCTTCCCATACATTCTTGTTCTCATTGTACTTTAATATTACATTGTAACCAGTGTACGTATGTGTTTCACTGTAAGCAGTGCAGATATGGTTACTGATTCCTATTCATCCTTGCTCTCATTACACTTGTGAGTCACACTGTAGCCAGTGTATGTATGGCTGTTGCTTCCTATACACCCTTTTTTTTTATACTTGGGTTTGACATTCTAACCAGTGCACATAGGGTTACTGCTTCTTATACATCCTTGTTCTCATTATACTTGTGTGTTACATTGAAACCAGTGTATGTATGGCTGCTGCTTCCTATACATCCTTGTTTTTTTTATACATTTGTGTTACATTCTAACCAGTGCACATAGGGTTACTGCTTTTTATACATCCTTGTTCTCATTATTCTTGTGTGTTGCATTGTAACCAGTGTACGCATGGCTACTGTTTCCTATACATCCTTGTTCACCTTATACTTCTGTGCACATTGTAACCAGTTTATGTATTGCTACTGCTTCCCATATATTCTTTTCCTCATTATACTTGTGTGTTACTTTGTAATCAGTGTACATATGGCTACTGCTTCCTATACATCCTTGTTCACATTATGCTTGTTTGAACATTGTAACCAGTGTACATATCGTTACTGCTTCCATTATATCCTTGTTCCAGCTATACTTGTGTGTTACTTTGTCACCAGTGTACGTATGGCTACTGCTTCCCATACATACTCATTCTCGTTATACTTTTGTGTCACATTGTAGCCAGTGTACGTATGGCTTCTGCTTCCTATACATCCTTGTTGTCAGTGTACTTGCGTGTTACATTGTAACCATTGTGCGTATGGCTACTGCCTCCTATACATCCTTGTTCTCGTTATAGTTGTGTGTTACATTCTAACAAGTGTACGTATCATTACTGTTCCCCATACATCCTTGTTGTCATTATACTTGTGTGTTACACTGTAACCATATGGCATATTGTAAATTGTAAACATATGGCTACTGCTTCCTATACATCCTTGTTCTCATTATATTTGTATATTAAATTGTAACCAGTGTATGTTTGTGTTACACTGCAACCAGTGTACGTATGGCTACTGCTTCACATATATCCATGTCCTCATTATACTTGTGTGTTACACTGTAATCAGTGTACATATGGCTACTACTTCCTATATATCCTTGTTCACATTATACTTGTGTGTACATTGTAACCAGTGTACGTATGGCTACTGCTTCCCATACATACTCATTCTCGTTATACTTTTGTGTTACATTGTAGCCAGTGTTCGTATGGCTTCTGCTTCCTATACATCCTTGTTCTTGTTATACTTGTGTGTTAAATTGTAACCAGTGTACGTATGGCTACTGCTTCCTATACATCCTTTGTTCACTTTATACTTGGGTGTACATTGTAACCAGTGTACATATGGTGACTGCTTCCATTATATCCTTGTTAAAGTTATACGTGTGTTTTATATTGTAACCAGTGTACATATGGCTATTGCTTCCTATATATCCTTGTTCTCATCATATTTGTGTGTTTCATTAACACCCTTTTCTTGTTATAGTTGTGCATTGCATTGAAGGCAATCTACGTATGGCTACTGCTTCCTAGACATCCTTGTTCTCATTATACTTTTGTGTTACTTTATAACCAGTGTTTGTATGGCTACTGCTTCCTATACATCCTTGTTCTGGTTATACTTGAGTGTTATATTGTCATCAGTGTACGTATGGCTACTGCTTGCCACACATCCTTCCTCTCATTATACTTGTGTGTTATGTTGTAACCAGAGTACGTATGGCTACTACTTCCCATACATCCTTGCTTAAGGTATCCTTGTATGTTACATTGTAACCAGTGTACGTATGGCTACTGCTTCCCATACATCCTTGTTCTTGCTATACTTGTATGTTACATTGTAACATGTGCACATACTGTTAATGCTTGCCATACATGCTTGTTCTTATTATACTTGTGTGTTACAGTGTAACCAGTGTACATATGGCTATGCATTCCTATAATTCTTGTTGTCATTATACCTGTATGTTGCATTATAACCAGGGTACTTATGTGTTACATTGTAACCAGTGTACGTATGGTTACTGCTTCCTATACATCCTTGTTCTGGTTATACTCGAGTGTTACCATGTCACCAGGGTACGTATGACTACTGCTTCCTATATATCCTTGTTCTTGGTATACTTGTGTGTTATATTGTAGCCAGTGTGTACGTATGGCTACTGCTTCCTATACATCCTTGTTCTTGTTATACTTGTGTGTTACATCGTATCAGTGTATGTATGGCTACTGCTTCACATACATCCTTGCTCTTGTTATACTTGTGTGTTTTATCGTAACCAGTGTATGTATGGCTACTGCTTCCTATACATCCTTGTTCTAGTCATACTCATGTGTTACATTGTCAACAGTGTACGTATGGTTACTGCTTCCAATACATTCTTGTTCTCATTATACTTGTGTGTTACATTGTAACCAGAAACGTATGGCTAGTGCTTCATATACTTCCTTGTTCTCATTATACTTGTGTGTTTTATTGTAACCAGTGTACATATGGCTACTGCTTCCCATACATTCTTGTTCTCATTATACTTGTGTGTTACATTGTAACCAGTGCACGTATGGCTACTGCTTCCTATACACCCTTATTCTCATTATACTTTTGTGTTACATTGTAACCAGAAAAGTATGGCTAGTGCTTCATATACATCCTTGTTCTCATTATACTTGTGTGTTACATTGTAACCAGTGTGCATATAGTTACTCATTCCCATATATTCTAGTTCTCATTATACTGTAGGGTTACATTATAACCAGCATACATATGGCAACTGCTTCCCAGGCATCCTTGTTCTGACTATATTTGTGTGTTGCATTGTAACCAGTGTACATATGGCTATTGCTTCTTATACATCCTTGTTCTCTTTATAGTTGTGTGTTACATTGTTACCAGTGTACGTATGGCTACTACTTCCCATACATCCTTGTTCTCATTGTACTTGTGTGTTACATTGTAACTAGTGTATGTATGGCTTCTGCTTCCAATACATTCTTCTTCACATTATACTAGTTTGTTACACTGTAACCAGTGTACATATGGCTATGCATTCCTATACATCCTTGTTCTCATTATACCTGTATGTTACATTATAACCAGTGTATCTATGTGTTACACTGTAACCAATGAACATATGGTTACTGCTTCCTATATATTCTTCTTTCCGTTATACTTGTGTGTTATACTGTAACTAGTGCACGTATGGTTACTGGTTTCCATACATCCTTGTTCTTGTTATACTTGTGTGTTACATTGTAACCAGTGTACGTATGGCTCCTGCTTCCTGTACATCCTTGTTCTCATTATAGTTGTGTGTTACAGTCTAACCAGTGTACGTATGGTTACTGCTTCCCATACATTCTAGTTCTCATTATACTTGTATTTTACATTGTAACCAGTGTACATACAGCTACTGCTTCCTATACTTCCTTGCTCTCATTAGACTTGTGTGTCACATTGTAACCAGTGTATGTATGGCTGCTGCTTGCTATACATCCTTGTTTTTTATACTTGTGCGTTACATTCTAGCCAGTGTACATATGGCTACTGCTTCCTATACATCTTTGCTCTCATTATACTTGCGTGTTACAATGTAACCAGTGTACGTACGGCTACTGCTTCCCATATATACTTGTTCCCATTAAACCTGTGTGCTACATTGTAATCAGTGTACGTATGGCTACTGCTTCTTATACATCCTTGTTCACATTATACTTTTGTGTACATTGTAACCATTTTACATATGGTTACTGCTTCAATTATATCCTTGTTCCAGTCATACTTGGGTGTTACATTGTAACCAGTGTACGTATGACTACTGGGTCCTATGCATCCTTGTTTTCATTATACTTGCGTGTTACATTGTAACCAGTGTACGTATGGCTAGTACGTCCCATACATACTTGCTTAAGTTATCCTTGTGTGTTACATTGTAATCAGTGTATGTATGGCTTCTGCTTCCTATACATCCTTGTTCTCATTACACCAGTGTGTTACATTGTAACCAGTGTACATATGGCTACTGCTTCCTATACATCCTTGTTCTCATTATACTTATGTGTTACATTGTAACCAGTGTACGTATGGCTACTGCTTCCCATATATACTTGTTCTCGTTATACTTGTGTGTTAAATGGTAACCAGTGAACGTATGGCTACTGATTCCTATATAGCCTTCTTTTTGTTGTACTTGTGTGTTACATTGTAATCAGTATACTTATGGCTATTGCTTCCACTACATCCTTGTTCTCACTATACTTGTCTGCTACATTCTAACCAGTGTTTGTATGGCTACTCCTTCCTAGACATCCTTGTTCTCATTATACTTGTGTGTTACACTGTAACCAGTGTATGTATGGCTGTTGCTTTCTATACATCCTTGTTCTCATTATACTTGTGTGTCACATTGTAACCAGTGTACGTATGTGTTTCACTGTAACCCGTGCACGTATGGTTACTGCTTCCTATACATCCTTGATCTCATTATACTTGTGGGTCACACTGTAACCAGTATGTATGGCTGCTGCTTCCTATACATCCATTTTTTTTTATACTTGCGTGTTAGATTCTAGCCAGTGTACGTATGGCTACTGCTTCCTATACATCCTTGTTCTCATTATACTTGTGTGTTACATTGTAACCAGTGTACATATGGCTACTGTTTCCTATACATCCTTGTTCTCGTTATACTTGTGTGTTACATTCTAACCATTGTACATATGGCTACTGCTTCCCATACATTCTTGTTCTCATTGTACTTTAATATTACATTGTAACCAGTGTACGTATGTGTTTCACTGTAAGCAGTGCAGATATGGTTACTGATTCCTATTCATCCTTGCTCTCATTACACTTGTGAGTCACACTGTAGCCAGTGTATGTATGGCTGTTGCTTCCTATACACCCTTTTTTTTTATACTTGGGTTTGACATTCTAACTAGTGCACATAGGGTTACTGCTTCTTATACATCCTTGTTCTCATTATACTTGTGTGTTACATTGAA
Source organism: Protopterus annectens (assembly GCF_019279795.1). Lineage (NCBI taxonomy): Eukaryota > Metazoa > Chordata > Ceratodontiformes > Protopteridae > Protopterus > Protopterus annectens. The sequence continues at coordinate 47,076,051 of NC_056741.1, forward strand.
ACCAGTGTATTTATGGCTGTTGCTTACTATACACCCTTTTTTATACTTGGGTTTTACATTCTAACCAGTGCACATAGGGTTACTGCTTTTTATACATCCTTGTTCTCATTATTCTTGTGTGTTGCATTGTAACCAGTGTACGCATGGCTACTGTTTCCTATACATCCTTGTTCACCTTATACTTCTGTGCACATTGTAACCAGTTTATGTATAGCTACTGCTTCCCATATATTCTTTTCCTCATTATACTTGTGTGTTACATTGTAATCAGTGTACATATGGCTACTGCTTCCTATACATCCTTGTTCACATTATGCTTGTTAGAACATTGTAACCAGTGTACATATCGTTACTGCTTCCATTATATCTTTGTTCCAGCTATACTTGTGTGTTACTTTGTCACCAGTGTACATATGGCTACTGCTTCCCATACATACTCATTCTCGTTATACTTTTGTGTCACATTGTAGCCAGTGTACGTATGGCTTCTGCTTCCTATACATCCTTGTTGTCAGTGTACTTGCGTGTTACATTGTAACCATTGTGCGTATGGCTACTGCCTCCTATACATCCTTGTTCTCGTTATAGTTGTGTGTTACATTCTAACAAGTGTACGTATCGTTACTGTTCCCCATACATCCTTGTTGTCATTATACTTGTGTGTTACATTGTAACCATATGGCATATTGTAAACATATGGCTACTGCTTCCTATACATCCTTGTTCTCATTATATTTGTATATTAAATTGTAACCAGTGTATGTTTGTGTTACACTGCAACCAGTGTACGAATGGCTACTGCTTCACATATATCCATGTTCTCATTATACTTGTGTGTTACACTGTAATCAGCGTACATATGGCTACTGCTTCCTATATATCCTTGTTCACATTATACTTGTGTGTACATTGTAACCAGTGTACGTATGGCTACTGCTTCCCATACATACTCATTCTCGTTATACTTTTGTGTTACATTGTAGCCAGTGTTCGTATGGCTTCTGCTTCCTATACATCCTTGTTCTTGTTATACTTGTGTGTTAAATTGTAACCAGTGTACATATGGCTACTGCTTCCTATACATACTCGTTCTCATTATACTTGCATGTTACATTGTAACCAGTGTACATATGGCTACTGCTTCCTATACATCTGTGTTCACATTATACTTGTGTGTACATTGTAACCAATTTACATATGGTTACTGCTTCCATTATATGCTTGTTCCAGTTATACTTGTGTGTTACATTGTAACCAGTCTACGTATGGCTACTGCATTTTATGCATCCTTGTTCTCATTATACTTGCATGTTACATTGTAACCAGTGTACGTATGGCTATTACTTCTCATACATCCTTGCTTAAGTTATCCTTGTGTGTTACATTGAAACCAGTGTACGTATGGCTACTGCTTCCTAGACAGCCTTGTTCTCGTTATACTTGTGTGTTAGATTGTAACCAGTGTACGTATGGCTACTGCTTCCTATACATCCTTGTTCTGGTTATACTTGTTTGTTGCACTGTATCCAGTGTACGTATGGCTACTGCTTCCCATACATCCTTACTCTCTTTATACTTGTGTGTTACATTGCACCCAGTGTATGTATGGCTACTGCTTCCTATATATCCTTGTTCTCGCTATACTTGTATGTTACATTGTAATATGTGTACCTATTGTTACTGCTTGCCATACATGCTTGTTCTCATTCTACTTGTGTGTTACCTTGTAACCAGTGTACGTATGGCTACTGCTTCCCATACACCCTTGCTCTCATTATACATGTGTGTTAAATTGTAATCAGTGTACATACGGCTACTGTTTTATATATGTCTTTGTTCTCCTTACAATTGTGTGTTACATTGTAACCAGTGTACGTATGGCTAATGCTTCATATGCATCCTTGTTCTCGTTATACATGTGTTTTACATTGTAGCTAGTGTACATATGGTTACTTCTTCCTGTACATCCTTCATCTCATTATACTTGTGTGTTACATTGTAACCAGTGTACGTATGCCTACTGCTTCCTATACATCCTTGTTCTTATTATACTTGTATGTAACATTGTAACCAGAGTATGTATGGCTGCTGCTTCCTATACATCCTTGTTCTTGTTATACTTGTGTGCTACATTGTAACCAGTGTATGTATGGCTACTCCTTCCTAGACATCCTTGTTCTCATTATACTTGTGTGGTACATTGTAACCCATGTATGTATGGCTATTGCATCCTCTAAATACTTGTTCTTATTATACTTTTGTATTACATTTAAACCAGTGTATGTATGGCTACTGCTTCCTATACATCCTTGTTCTCATTATAGTTGTGTGTTACATTGTAACCAGTGTACTTATGGCTACTGCTTCCTATTCATCCTTGTTCTCATTATAGTTGTGTGTTAAATTCTAACCAGTGTACGTATGGTTACTGCTTCCTTTACATCCTTGTTCTCATTATACTTGTATATTACATTGTAACCAGTGTACGTATGGTTACTGCTTCCTATACTTCTTGCTGTCATTACACGTGTGTCACATTCTAACCAGTGTACGTATGGCTGCTGCTTTTTATACATCCTTGTTTTTTTATACTTGTGTTTTACATTCTCCCAGTGTATGTATAGTTACTGCTTCCTATACATCCTTGTTCTCATTATACTTGTGTGTTACCTTGTAAACAATGTATGTATGGCTACCGTTTCCTAGACATCCTTGTTCACATTATCCTTGTGTGTACATTGTAACCAGTTTACATCTGGTTACTACTTCCATAATATCTTTGTTCCAGTTATACTTGTGTGTTACATTGTAACCAGTGTACGTATGGCTACTGTTTCCCATACATTCTCGTTCTCATTATACTTTTGTGTTACATTGTAGCTAGTGTACATATGGCTACTACATCCTATGCATCCTTGTTCTCATTATAGTTGCGTGTTACAATGTAACCAGTGTACGTATGGCTAGTACTTCCCATACATCCTTGCTTAAGTTATCCTTGTGTGTTACATTGTAACCAGTGTACGTATGGCTTTTGTTTCCAATGCATTTTTTTCTCGTTATACTTGCGTGTTGCATTGTAACCAGTGTACATATGGCTACTGCTTCCTATACATCCTTTTTCCCATTATAGTTGTGTCTTACATTCTAACCAGTGTTTGTATGGTTACTGCTTCCCATGCATCCTTGTAGTCCTTATATTTGTGTGTTACATTGTATCAGGTATACATATGGCTACTGCTTCCTATACATCCTTGTTCTAGTTACACTCGTGTTACATTGTCAACAGTGTACATATGGTTACTGCTTCCAATACATTCTTGTTCTCATTATACTTGCATATTACATTGTAACCAGTGTTCGTTTGTGTTACACTGTAACCAGTGTATGTATGGTTACTGCTTCCTATACATCCTTGCTCTCATTACACTTGTGTGTCACATTGTAACCAGTGTACATATGGCTACTGCTTCCTATACACCCTTGTTTTTTTTATACTTGGGTTTTGCATTCTAACCAGTGCACATAGGGTTACTGTTTCTTATACATCCTTGTTCTCATTATACTTGTGTGTTACATTGAAACCAGTGTATGTATGGCTGTTGCTTCCTATACACCCCTTTTTTATACTTGGGTTTCCTATGCATCCTTGTTCACCTTATACTTCTGTGCACATTGTAACCAGTTTATGTATTGCTGCTGCTTCCCATATATTCTTTTCCTCATTATTCTTGTGTGTTACATTGTAACCAGTGTACATATGGCTACTGCTTCCTATACATCCTTGTTCACATTATACTTGTGTGAACATTGTAACCAGTGTACATATGGTTACTGCTTCCATTATATCCTTGTTCCAGTTATATTTGTGTGTTACTTTGTAACCAGTGTATGTATGGCTACTGCTTCCCATACATACTCATTCTTGTTATACTTTTGTGTTACTATGTAGCCAGAGTATGTATGGCTTCTGCTTCCTAAACATCCTTGTTGTCAGTATACTTGCGTGTTACATTGTAACCATTGTATGTATGGCTACTGCCTCCTATACATCCTTGTTCTCATTATAGTTGTGTGTTACATTCTAACAAGTGTACTTATGGTTACTGTTCCCCATACATCCTTGTGGTCATTATACTTTTGTGCTATATTGTAACCAGTGTACGTATGGCTACTGCTTCCTATGCTTCCTTGCTTTTTTTTATACTTGTGTTTTACATTCTCCCAGTGTACGTATGGTTACTGCTTCTTATACATTCCAGCTCTCGTTATACTTGCATGTTACATTGTAACCCTTGTACATATGGCTACTACTTCCTATACATCCTTGTTCTCATTATACTTGTGTGTACATTGTAACCAGTTTACATATGGTTACTGCTTCCATTATATCATTGTTCCAGTTATACTTGTGTGTTACATTGCAACCAGTGTACGTATGGCTACTGCTTCCCATACATAATCATTCTCATTATACTTTTTGTTACATTGTAGCCAGTGTACGTATGGCTACTGCATCTCATGCATCCTTGTTCTCATTATACTTGCGTGTTACATTGTAACCAATTTATGTATGGCTACTACTTCCCATACATTCCCACTGCTTCCTATATATACTTGTTCTCATTATACTTTCCTGTTACATTGTAACCAGTGTACATATGGTTACTGCTTCCTATACATCTTGTTCTTGTTATACTTGTGTGTTACATTGTAAGCAGTGTACATATGGCTACTGCTTCTTAGACATCCTTGTTCTCATTATACATTTATGTTACATTATAACCAGTGTTTCTATGGCTACTGCTACCCATACATCCTTCCTCTCTTTATACTTGTGTGTTTCATTGTAACCAGTGTTTGTATGGCTACTGCTTCATATACATCCTTGTTTTATTTATACTTGTGTGTTGCATTGTAACCATTTTGCGTATGGTTACTTCCTCCCATATATCCATGTTCTTGTTATACTTGTGTGTCACATTGTAACCAGTGAACTTATGGCTACGTCTTCCTATACATCCTTGTTCACATTATACTTGTGTGTACATTGTAACCAGTTTACATATGGTTACTGCTTCCATTATATCCTTGTTCCAGTTATACTTGTGTGTTACATTGTAACCAGTGTACGTATGACTACTACTTCCCATACATACTCGTTCTCACTATACTTTTGTGTTACATTGTAGCCAGTGTACGTATGGGTGCTGCGTTCTATACATCCTTGTTCTTATTATACTTGCGTGTTACATTGTAACCAGTGTACGTAATGCTATTACTTCTCATACATCCTTGCTTAAGGTATCCTTGTGTGTTACATTGTAACCAGTTTACATATGGCTACTGCTTCCTATATAGCCTTGTTCCCGTCATACTTGTGTGTTACATTGTGATCAGTTTACGTATAGTTAATGCTTCCGTAACATCCTTGTTCTTGTTATACTTGTGTGTTACATTTTAACTAGTGTACATATTGTTTCTGCTTGCCATACATGCTTGTTCACTTTATACTTGTGTGTTACATTGTAAGCAGTGAACGTATCGCTACTGCTGCCATACATCCTTGTTCTCATTATACTTGTATGTAACATTGTAACCAGTGTACATATGGACACTGCTTCCTATACATCCTTGTTCTTGTTATACTTGTGTGTTACATTGTAACCAGTGTACGTATGGTTACTGCTTCCCATACATCCTTGTTCTCATTATATTTGTGTGTAACATTGTAACCAGTGTACGTATGGTTCCTGCTTCCCATACATCCTTGCTCTCATTATAGTTGTGTGTTACATTGTAAGCATTGTACGTATGGCTACTGTTTCCTATACATCCCTTTTTCTCATTATACTTGTGTGTTACATTGTAACCAGTGTACATTTTTAAAATCCATGTTCACAGCCTGATATATTTTTTTATGCTCTAGTTTTCAATGTTATTGGTGTGTGTATGTGCATTTACATTGCTTTCAGGTACGTTCCATTTAGGCAACTGACAGTCATACGTATACACCTACACCTGTATTTTGACTTTGACATGTCATGTATGTCACGATATGCATTCCATTACACATTTGTTTGGGTTGTGACACCTAGCTGTATATTTAGCAGCCATTTTATGCTTTGTTGTAGTACTGCTTGTTTGCACTGTGCTTGGTAGCTTGCCTGTCACATGCATGGTCAAAGGTTTGGTTCTGTCTTCTGCTGTAATTATCTAGTATTCCTAGATCTACATTTGCTCATCTGTGATGTTGCATACTGAAATACCATAAAATATACAATAAAAATATTGTGCTGCTGACAGACTACTTGGATATGTGTTTATTTATCCTATGTGTACTGTCATCTTTATTTAATCCTCTCCAGCAGATATTTACCATTGGTCATACATATCTGGGCTCATTGAAAGTTGTTAGGCTGCTTTGAAATTTGTTTGTTAGTGTTAGTTAGCGTGGGGGTTTCTGCTAGCATTAAAATCTGCGTTGGTTACATTTCTAGTAATCATTTTAAATCAGAGTTGCTGGCTACTGAGACTTGTCTGTATATATCAACTGGACACAAGCTGATTTAAGTATGCTTTTCTCTGCACTTATTTAAGATTTGAGTGAGTAAATATTGTGTGTCTTTGATTCAGTAAATATTGCATCTCTGTCTCTCTGCAGTTAGTTCCCCACCCCTCCCTGTTTCCTGTCATGGTGTTAATCTTGGTGGCTTTGGAATTGCCCGCCTCTGCTGTAAATCTGTTTTTGCACACTCCTCCTGGACCCATCTGATTTGCTCACTCAACTGAGTACAGTGAGATCACATTTTGATTTTGTATACTCCTACCAGTCCCATCTCCTCTGCAGTGTACAGAGAGAGCACTTGGGAAGGACATTCCCCTATAGTATCTTAATCTGCACTGTTTCCTCCATCTCAAAAAAAAAAATTTGCAGTTCATCTGCCTCACCCATGCAGATGGGAACTGAATGTTCAACTGCTGAATCCTACACTATGGCACTGTACGAGCACATCCACTCATGCATGAATCATGCCATCCCAAATAGAACCAAAATGCTCTCATCCAAAAAAAGGAAGCCAATCTGGTGGTCCCCTGCCATAAACAAACTTTACAACAAAAGGAAGAAACTTTTGCAGAAAAGAGGAAAATCCCAGGATGCAAAAAACTCCCTTACTAGCCTCAGTAAGAAACTGAGATGCCTCATAAAATCCTCCAAAGCTAGTTACGAAAATAAAATTGCCAAAGATTCCAAAGACAACCACAAAGCATTCTATAATTATGTCAAGAATCTAAATGGCAATGCTCAGATCTGCTCTGAGCTAAAACAGAATGGCATTAAATATACTGATCCAAAGGATATTGCCAATATCCTGGCAGATCGATTCAGTGCCAACTTCACCCCACTCTCACCCCCTAAATGGCCCATCTCAATACCGAAGATTGCCAAATTCCAGTAATAATGGCCACACAGGTACAAAACGCACTCTCTAAAGCCAAGAATACAGCATCCATGGGACCAGATGACATCCCGGCTGTGTACTACATGAACTACAATATGAACTGGCACCTCACCTAAGTGTCATGTTTAATCATAGCCTCACCTCAGGTTTCTGTGCCCACTGAGTGGTGCAGAGCTATAGTTATCCCAATCCACAAGGGGGGATCCACCTTGGATCCCGGAAACTACCGTCCCATCAGTCTGACAAGCCTTATCTGCAAGGCCATGGAGCGTATTATCATGGAACTTATAAACAAAGACATTGGCAACCTTCAAACACTGGACCCCACCCAGTTTGGGTTTGTGAAGGGCGATCTTGTCTCCTGAACCTGATTGACTTCTTTGAATCAGTCTCCAGAGCCATGGACAAGGGTAAGGTGGTCCACACAGCCTATCTAGACCTTGCCAAGGCCTTTGACACCATCCCCCACTCTGGAATCATAGATAAACTTACTAAGTTGGGCATTAATCCCTATGTCACCCAATGGGTTGCTAAATGGCTTACTGATAGAACCCACACTGTAAAAGTAGCCGACTCCAAATCCAGCTCCAGACAAGTGACAAGTGGAGTACCTCAGGGTTCAGTCCTGGGGCCGCTCTTGTTTGGCATCTACTTCTCTGAAGTACAGGTCAACACTAAGGGACTATGGCTAACAAAGTTTGCAGATGACTGCAAACTGGGAGCCATTATTGAATCCCGAAATGATGTGGATACTCTACAAAAGGGCCTTACAGAAACAGATGCTTGGTGCCAGAGCCATGGGCTCAAGCTCAATGCCAAGAAATGTATTGTTATCCCCTTTGGGAAAAACATGTATCCATGAATTACCATATAGGTGGCAGTACACTAAACACAGAAAGTGTGATAAGAGACTTAGGGACACAGGTGGACAGTGGTCTCACCTTCGATAATCACATCGCCACAACAGTCAGGAAATCCTTCTATGTGGCACACCTCATCATGAAGGGCTTTTCATCCAGAAAAAAAGGAGGTCATTGTCCCACTGTACTCATCCCTCATTAGACCCATTATAGAATACAATGCCCCATTTGGTATGTACCTCTCAAGACATCTGCAACAATTGGAAAGGCCTCAGAAATACCTCACTAAAAGAATCACAGGCCTAAAGCAGATGCCCTATGCTGACCGCCTTAAAAAACTCCAGCTATACTCTGTCGCATATCGTCTACTCAGAGGCGATCTCTGCTTAACATACAAGGCCATGTCAAACCCAGAGCTGTTGGACATGCTACACTTAAAGAAATCCCAATCCCTCGGAGCTACACGCTCCAGGGATCTAAACCTTGTCATCACAATAAACAAAACATGCTGGAGGGATAGGTTCCTGACCCAGAGACTCCCCAGACTCTGGAATAGATTGCCCATACATGTCAAGCAGAGTGCCTCTTTGGACCTCTTCAAGAGGAACCTTGATGATTGGATGGGAGAAAGGAAATTCACCCCAGGGATCACGTCAGTCGCCCTGCTAGACAGGGGTCCAGGAAAGTAAATAATGTGGGAAGAAATATTCAGGGAATTGTTATGGCTAGGCTTGTATAGGCCCTAGGGCTGATAGCCTAGTACTAACCTATGAACCTATGAACCTATGAACCTATTACTGTATTTGTGTTTCTTCCTACTTTATTACCTTATTTTGCTTTTGCCTCTTCTTAAAAGTACTCAATTGAATTTATTCTGCTGCCTTTATTACTGCTTGTTAGTAGCCTGATTAAACTGTAACTCTTATTCTAAGGCCCTTGGTTTAAGCACTTGGGCTTCAAACCAGTTGTTTTACATTAGGAAGGTTTGTGGTCTGCACTGTTGTGGCAGGACAGGTAGCGTACATCCTTCTAAGTTGGGAACTGCTGATTGAAGGCTCAGTGTCTGCTATTCTAAAAGTGTATTAGTTCTGGGTTAAGGACTTGGGCTTCAGGCCAGTTATTTTACATTAAGAAGGTTTGTGGTCTGCACTCTTGTGGGAGGAGAGGCTAGATTCTGCCCTTCTGAGCTGGGAATTTCTGGTTAAAGGCTTATTGCGCATGCTTACTTGAACTGTTTCTTTCTGAAATCGGTACGCCTTGTTTGCTGTAGCGTAGACTAGATTCAGGCCGACTGGATCTAGCTTTCTTTGTATAACTTGTGCACCGATCCAGGCCGTCTTTTTTGGGGAAGGTTTCTCTGTACCCTAGTGGCAGGACTGTGCAGTTAGAACTTGTCTGATTGAAGACTGCTGGAACAGGGCTCAGTTTTAAGCTTTGTAACTGGTTAATTGGGTAAAGTGTTGTTTTGATTGTATCTGCTCTATTTTCTGAAAAAAAAAAAAAAAAAAAAAGCAAAAAAATATACTTGTTTCTCGCCTTTCTGAACTAGTATAGTCCAGTTTTAATGTTACTGCTGAATCCAGGGCTGTGTTACAAGTTTCTGTGTTGCCCATACCTTACTTGGATAGAAGGAAGTTTCTTTGTTCACCTGTGAGACAGGGGAGCTTTGAGCAGCCTATCTGTCCCTGGAGGAGTGGTTTTAGCCCAGAAGTTAGTAGTTTATTGGCCATTTTTGGCTAATTTCTATCGCTTTCCCTTCCCTATTATAAAAACAGCATTTGCTTAGTTTTTGTGCTTGTATTCTGCTCAGCAAGTGCCTTCCAGGTGTTCTGCAGAGTCTACAGCAGCAGAGAGACAAAAGAGTGACTTTGGACTGATTAAGCATCACTTTTCTGCTTTTCTTGCTGTCTTAACTAATTCCGCCTAAAATGCCAGTTTTGTTTAGCAAATCTGTGATTTAAAAAGTTTGTTATTGCTACATATTGTACTTATTTGCTGCCTGCACTTGAATTAAGCCATTTTTGTGTTTAAATAATCTGTTTAACTGTTGTAGACTACACACTAAAGTGCAATAGCCTTTTCTGTGCATTTAAAGTGTTGTTTTGATTGTATCTACTCTATTTTCTGAAAAAAATATATATATATACGTGTTACCCACCTTTCTGAACTAGTATAGTCCAGTTTTCAGGTTATTGCTGAATTCAGGGCTGTGTTACAAGTTTCTGCGTTTGCCCATACCTTACTTGGATAGAAGGAAGTGTCTCTGTTCACCTGTGAGAGAGGGGAGCTTTGAGCAGCCTATCTGTCCCTGGAGGAGTGGTTTCAGTCCAGAAGTTAGTAGTTTATTGGCCATTTTGGGCTAATTTTGATTGTATCTGCTCTATTTTCTGAAAAAAAAAACAAAAAAAAAATACTTGTTTCCTGCCTTTCTGAACTAGTATAGTCCAGTTTTCAGATTATTGCTGAATCCAGGGCTGTGTTACAAGTTTCTGTGTTACCCATACCTTACTTGGATAGAAGGAAGTTTCTTTGTTCACCTGTGAGACAGGGGAGCTTTGAGCAGCCTATCTGTCCCTGGAGGAGTGGTTTTAGCCCAGAAGTTAGTAGTTTATTGGCCATTTTTGGCTAATTTCTATCGCTTTCCCTTCCCTATTATAAAAACAGCATTTGCTTAGTTTTTGTGCTTGTATTCTGCTCAGCAAGTGTCTTCCAGGTGTTCTGCAGAGTCTACAGCAGCAGAGAGACAAAAGAGTGACTTTTCTGCTTTTCTTGCTGTCTTAACTAATTCCGCCTAAAATGCCAGTTTTGTTTAGCAAATCTGTGATTTAAAAAGTTTGTTATTGCTACATATTGTACTTATTTGCTGCCTGCACTTGAATTAAGCCATTTTTGTGTTTAAATAATATGTTTAACTGTTGTAGACTACACACTAAAGTGCAATAGCCTTTTCTGTGCATTTAAAGTGTTGTTTTGATTGTATCTACTCTATTTTCTGAAATATATATATATATATACGTGTTACCCGCCTTTCTGAACTAGTATAGTCCAGTTTTCAGGTTATTGCTGAATCCAGGGCTGAGTTACAAGTTTCTGTGTTGCCCATACCTTACTTGGATAGAAGGAAGTTTCTCTGTTCACCTGTGAGAGACGGGAGCTTTGAGCAGCCTATCTGTCCCTGGAGGAGTGGTTTCAATCCAGAAGTTAGTAGTTTATTGGCCATTTTGGGCTAATTTTTATTGTATCTGCTCTATTTTCTGAAAATATATATATATAGATATACTTTTTCACGCCTTTCTGAACTAGTATAGTCCAGTTTTCAGATTATTGCTGAATCCAGGGCTGTGTTACAAGTTTCTGTGTTACCCATACCTTACTTGGATAGAAGGAAGTTTCTTTGTTCACCTGTGAGAGAGGGGAGCTTTGAGCAGCCTATCTGTCCCTGGAGGAGTGGTTTCAGCTCAGAAGTTAGTAGTTTATCAGCCATTTTGGGCTAATTTATATCTCTTTCACTTCCCTGTTATAAAAGCCGCATTTGTGCAGTTTTGTATTTAGCTAGAGTTAAACTATTCTCTGCTCCACGAAGTCTACTCTTCAATTTTTCCATTGGAACTAGACAAACCTTCAACTTTATCACTCAAACCATTCATTTCACAGTCAAGCACTTGCTTAAAACTCATAGCAATCACTAATTAACCCTAGCACTAGACACCCCTATACTGTCCAGAAGGACAAGGCTCTCTACTCGTCCCCACCAGCCAATCAGAAAAACAGCTTACTCTACCTATTCAGGCATGTCCAAAGGGCAGTTTCCGGTGTACTCTCCAGTCCAACTGGTGAATCTGGGCATTTTGAGGCAATGTTACAACTGCCTTATGTACACAGACAACCCTCTCCTCCTAACACCAAACACTAATATATGTGAGAGATGCAATTATACAGCCAAACTGGAGGCAAAGATTTCCTAACCCAAGACTGGAACTGACAGTCAAGAAGAGAAGGGTAATACTTGCAACACACCACCAGTCTCACATAGACCTAATAAACCAACACCGGCAAATAACACACATGAATCCATGAAAACATACTCAGAGGCTCTAAATAAAAATCTGCAAAAGCAACAGAGACCTCCAAAGCAGACATCCAAGCAACCTCCACACCCCATCACCAACCATGAAACACATACTTCACATAATAAGTGTGCCGCACAATCACAGCCCTTAACGCAAAATAACATACCCAACACACTAGTAATAGGCGACTCTTTAGTCAGGCACACTGATGTCCCACTAACTAGGCCGGAAAAGGAGAAGGTTACAGTTAGCTGTCTGTCAGGTGCCAGGATCCGCCACATAACACAAGCACTCAGGTCACTCCAGAACAAGTACAAATACAACTCTGTCATTGCCCATGTTGGTGTGAATGACCTGAGACGTACCTCCCTGGACTACATGAAAAGGGACATGGAAGAGCTCTCTGATCATGTAGCCCAGGCCAGTATGACCTTGACCCTGAGTAGCATCCTGCAGTCACCAAGAATGATGCCACAGTATAAAGAAAAAAAATGATCAATTTCAACAATTGGCTAAGTTTCTGGTGTCATTCAAAGGGGATCCAGTATCTGTCTACCTGGGATGACATGCTCAACAAGCCACGTTGCTTCGCAAGAGATGGCTTGCAGCTGTCACCCTTAGGCTTTCGAATACTGGCCAAGGCTCTTGCCACCCCCATAGTGCCTTTTTTAGGCAAGGCTCAAAAGACAAACCCACCACCATAAATAGCACAAGTAACCAAAAACTGAAGGTAATGCTACTCAACGCCAGAAGTCTAAACCTCAAAATGCATGCACTCGAGGCACTCTTCGTTATGGAGAACATAAACATCTGTGCAGTAACAGAAACCTGGTTTAAGGCTCCTGAGAGCGCCCCAGCACTACTAGGCTATAACTCATACCATACTTTTCAGCCACAGAACCAGGACCGAAACACAAAAGGTGGGGGTGTATCCATATTCATCAAGGATATCCACACTTCCAGGTTAGTGGTGCAGCACAATGCATCAGAGATCATCCATGTTCAACTAACAATGGGCAAAACTGCAATCCAAATTCTAGCTTGCTCCAGATCACCCACCATGGCCCAGGACCCCCATTCTGCATTTCTGGAGACACTGGGAAATATGAAGGTCCTACCAAACACCTTAATACTGGGTGATTTAAATTACCCAAACATAAACTGGGAGAACTACTCAAGTACTAACTCCCTTCCCCAATGCTTCCTAGAATTTATAAACTCAAATGCCCTGGATCAACTGGTCAACACCCCCACTAGAGGGAACAACATATTGGACCTGGTCATCACCAACATGGGCGACCGGTGTTCCACACCAGAGGTCAACCCCTCGCTGGTTAGATCAGACCATAGACTAATCACTCTGGATATCCAGATTCCGCCCCCACCCCCAATCAAGGAAACCACCATGAAAATCTTTTCAAAAGAAACTTTATGTTACTTAAGACCGAGGTGGAAAGGTTCACAGCCCCCATGCTAAAAGACAATGCTGTCCAAGCTGCTGAAACCTTTACAAAGGCACTCTAAGGAGGAAACTAGTACAGAAAAGAGTAAAATCCCAAGAAGGAAAGACATCCCTGATCAGTATCAGTAAGAAACTATGATTCCTCATTAAATCATCCAAGGCTAGTTTCAAAAGAAAAATTGCCAATGACTCCAAAGATAACCACAAAGCGTTCTTTAGCTATGTCAAGAACCTAAGTGGAAACTCTCAGATCTGCTCTGAGTTAGTGCAGAATGACACAAAATAAACTGAACCGACTGATATTGTAAACATTCTGGCAGACAGGTTTAGTGCAAACTTCACCCCCTCTCACCCCCTAAAGGCCCCATAACCATACCAGAAGAATGTAGGGCCCCATCAATCACCAGCACACAGGTTAAAACAGCCCTATCCAAAGCCAGAAACACAGCATCAATGGGACAGGACGGGGTCCTAGGCTGTGTCTTACAAGAGCTCCAAAATTAACTAACCCCTCACCTAAACACACTGTTCAAACTCAGCCTCTCTACAGGCTACATACCCACAGAGTGGTGCACAGCAACAGTTATCCCACTCCACAAAGGTGGAGCCACAACGGACCCCGGGAACTATTGCTCTATAAGCCTGATTAGCCTGGTCTGCAAGGCTATGGAATGCATCATCATGGAATTCATTAACAGAGACAATGGAAACCTCCAAACCTTGGACCCTACCCAGTTTGGCTTTGTTAAGGGCAGATCATGCCACCTAAACCTGGTGGACTTCTTTGAGACTGTTACCAAGGCATTAGACAAGGGAAAGGAAGTCCACACAGCCTACCTAGACATTGCAAAGGCTTTCCACACCATTCCCCATTCTAGTATTATAGACAAGCTCACCAGCTTGATAATAAACCCCTATGTCACGAGATGGGTCGCCAACTGGCTCATGGATAGAACCCACATGGTGAGAGTTGCAGACTCTACATCTGACTCTAAACTGGTTACAAGTGGCGTCCCCCAGGGCTCAGTCCTTGGACCCCTCCTGTTCGGTATATACTTCTCAGAGGTACAGACAAGCATAAGAGGACTATGGCTGACCAAGTTCGCAGACGACTGCAAACTAGGGGCCATAATTGATTCTCTGGCTGATATAGACACCCTCCAGATGGGTCTCACTGAGACAGATACCTGGTGTCAAAATCATGGCCTCAAGCTAAATGTCAAAAAGTGCATAGTCATCCCCTTTGGAAAAAACAAAGTACCTGTGAACTACCACATAGGTGGTAGTCCCTTAAATACAGAAAATGTAATAAGGGATCTGGGGACCCAAGTAGATAGTAATCTCTCCTTTGATAATCATATTGCCATGGTGGTTAGAAAATCCTTCTATGTGGCTCACCTAATCACAGAAGGGTTCTCATCTAGAACAAAAGAGGTTATTGTGCCTCTCTACTCATCACTCATTAGACCCATCATAGAATACAATGCCCCATTTGGGATGTACCTTACAAGATACCTGCAACAGCTGGAAAGGCCACAAAAGTACCTCACCAAGAAGATTACTGGCCTCAAACAGATGCACTATGCAGCTCGACTCAAGAAACTCCAGCTGTACTCGATTGCATACCACTTACTCAGAGGTGATCTCTGCCTGACATACAAGGCCACGTCCAACCCAGAATTGATGGACATGCTCCACCTAAAAAAAACAAATCCCGGAGAGCCACACGCTCTAGAGATATAAACCTCACCACAACGATAAATAGGACATGCTGGAGAGATAGATTCCTATCCCAGAGACTCCCCATGCTTTGGAACAGGATTCCAATATACATCAGGCAGAGCCCCTCACTAACACTCTTCAAGAGAAACCTTGACGGGTGGATGGGAAACAGAAAATTTACCCCGAGGATCACTGCAGTGGCTCTGCTGGACAATGGTGCAGGGAACTAATGGCTCTGTTGAACAGTGGTGCAGGGAACTAATGGCTTTGTTGAACAGAGGCACAGGGAACTAATCTAAGAGGGTGGCAAAAGCCAACACATTCTGGCTAGGCTAATAAATGCCCTTGGGCAGATAGCCTAGTACTTACCTATGAACCTATGAACCTATGAACATATCCAGGTATGACTGCAACACAGTTTGAAAAATGTTATAACATGATAGTGTATAGTCGATATGTTTTTCTGTATTTCACCATGGCTGGTATGCACCCTTACCCTGTTTGACAACTTTCCATCACCTATGTTTTGCCATGTGCTGTCTGTGTAACTTACCTGTCCTTACTGGGTTTTTTTTTCTAACCTTTGTCTGTCGTGTGTTGTGATATTTGCTAACCTTTGTCTGTCGTGTGTTGTGATATTTGCTAACCTTTGTCTGTCGTGTGTTGTGATATTTGCTAACCTTTGTCTGTCGTGTGTTGTGATATTTGCTCTATGGGTATATCTGTTGTGATGGCTTTCTCTTCCTCTTTCTACCCCTTTCCTTCTATTTAAAAAAATAAAATAAAATATAAGGGGGCCTATTCACACCAAAAAATTGCTCATGCCCTCCTGATTTTCAATGTTTTCCTATTCCAACATACCTCTTGTGTCCCCCTCTTCTTCCCCCATACCCCAAATCTGCTTTTCTATCTCCCAGTTTCTTTAGGTGTGTGGATTATGTGTTACCCACACATGTCCAGCACCCATTTTTTGCTAATGTTAACTGTAGCAATGTGGCCATGATTGCCCTTCACGTTTATTAAATTTATAGATTCCATTGGAATCGAAAAGTGTTAGGTTGCATATTTTAATAATAACAAACTTACAGAGGAGATAGTCTGTAGTTGTCTGTAAATGAACTGGTAAGATTCTGTTATAGATGTATTTACAAAGGTCAGGCTGCTTAGCTTCTGAGATTCTTTCTGTAACTCTGTTAATGTACATCATGCTCTGACAGCAATTTTTCGTCACTTACATTTTACTTGCAAGTGACGTGCGGTGCACAGATACTACTGAGAAACTCGTTTGTGCGCAGACATATTCAGAGTTCACTGTGGTATACTTACAGATTACATTGTTATCACAATTGTGCTGCTGATATTGGTGTAATGTGCCAGAATCCATGAACTTTACGGAATCTAGCTCTATGAAATCTGAAACTCAAATGTCTATTATTATTCAATGACTGTAATCACAGCGATTTGTCAGAAAACCACTACATTTATGAAGAACAGACCAAAACTAGGAGGTAAAATCAAGAGCAGCTGAGAGCTATGCTGGCAAGTACAGGAATAAGTTTCTAAACAAAATAAATAATATTTCTTCATATAAAAAGAAGCTTCTGGATTGTTGACTATTCTAGCTACCAATTTTCTTCTTAACCTTCACTGGCTCTGCATAATAATGCATTAATTTATAGACAATAATATATTTTTTTCTGTGAGCAGTAATTCACTTATCCACATGTATTCACCATGGCTGAAATTTTCAGCTATTTGTAGGCACAGTAAATGAATTATAATGTTGTGGGTTTTAATAAATGTTTCCTAAATGGAGTATGTACAAGGATATAAAGTTGTGGTTTTGTATTTTTATTTGTATTTTTCTTGTAAAAGAGATGAAAAGTTCCAACATGATTATTAGTTAAGATAATGCTACAGCTAATGTAAACCTTCTTTATTTGATTTCTAGGCAAGATACAACTATAGCCATCACATGAAATGAGTGGTCAGTAATGGAATACTGACTATGTTTATATATTTATTTATTCACATTTGCTTACTGAAAAAAAACCCGACTGGGCAACAAGTAGCCTCTTTTCAGCAGAGGGAGAAAAGCTCTAAATAAACAATAACAAAGAATACTAGCAAAAATAATAAGCATAATTAATTTATTTATTTACTATTTATTCTTCTTTGCTTACTGGGAAATTCCAATTAGGGTTTCTCCCATTTTTAGTGGATGCCTGGAGAGAAAAGCTCCACAATTAAGAACAAATACATTAAATTACAGAAAAAAAGTCTAGCACAATATGGATAATACAGTGAGTTATATATCACATTTCTTAGGATAATACAGAGTACCTTCCATACAAATTTGAGTTACTAAAACATGAAAAATATACATTCAGGCTGGACTTCCTGTAGGCCTTTTGCCATTATAAACAATGATAGCAGAATAAGTGTATAAAGATTATTAAAAGATTCTAATTGGCTGATATTAAAACAGCAGTAACTTTTTAGAGCAATTCCCTTTCTCACAAATACCTATGGGAAAAGCTGAGTACATGACCTCAACACCCATTTCCCATTATTTAATTTCCTATAGATATAAAGGTTGCCAAATCTGGAGACCAAAGCAAACCTCTTGCATCACCCCCACAAATGATAAGCATCCTACCTCCACTACAACACATCATCAGAACACACTACCAGGCCCATAACTTATGTTGCAACTGTAATAAAAAAGTTAAAGCATTCTAAAACATACTCCAAAAGACCTGACCACCAGAACACAAGGCATAACCTACTTCCTTTCCTCTTACACATAGACATACCTATCAACTGTCCACATTATTGGCTCATATTTTTAGTCTTTTTCTCATAAAATTTGTAGTTTTCTGGCAAATCATTGAGGATTCAAGCCACTAAATAATGACAGACATCCTTCAGAAAATGCATGTTTAAGCAAAACCTGTTATTCTAGCAACTTTCTAAGTTTATAAGAGCAATGCTTAAAATGTGTCCCTATTTTGGGCCTTTATCCTCCCATTATGTTAGGCTTTTGTCCAGATTTCTTGTCCTAAGAGGTTGAGAGGTATGCGCACATACTGCAAATCCATGCAGCTCACCAGTCACCAGGATGGTACATCTAGGCTCCCAACCCAATAAGTTTGCTTTCACACAAGGAAATGTTTTAGTCACAAGTAGGTGACTCTATAGTTCACTCACCAGACTGTAAAAGAACATGGTGACTGTAAACTACTTGTTTAGTTCCACAAACTGTGATGCCACAGGGGCCCCAAGGTCCCTTAAACCAGTCAAATATGACTGCAACTTAATAGGGTCCAATGTGGGGGTGAATGACCTGAGGTGCTCCGCCCAGGGGCATATGATGGAACTTACCATGCATGTTTCAGAGGCAGGAAATACACTGGTCTTTAGTGGTACCTTGCCTTCACCCCAAACGATGCCTAGATACCATGCTAAGATTATTGGCCTTAACTGACTAAGTCATTGGTACCATTCTAAGGAGATCCAGTGTTTGTTGGTGTGGCATGAGATAGTATTTAAAAGTTCTTGTTTCATCAGGGCTGGCTTACATCTCTCATACCAAGGCTGCCACATACTGGCAGAGCCCACCCCTTCTGGATATTCTGACATAATAAATGCAAACTCAAATTGGGAAAATATCATGGTGGCAGTACTCATTGCTATGGGTCTAAAAGGAAATAATGCCAGAATTTACGCCCTCCAGCAACTCAGGCATATTCATATTTGTGTAGTTAATGGGACATGTTTTATTGCAATGAGAGCACCTCCTCTACACCAGGGCTTAATGTCTATCACACCTCAAGTCCTCTGGGAACTGGAACACCCCCTCTACACCAGGGCTTAGTGTTTATCATACCTCAAGTCATCTGGGAACTGCAGAACCTACTTTACCAGGACTTAGTGTCTATCGCACCTCAAGTCCTCTGGGAACTGGAGCACCCCCTCTACACCAGGACATAGTGTCTATCACACCTGAAGTCCTCTGGGAACTGGTACACCCCCTCTACACCAGGGCTTAGTGTCTATCACACCTTGAGTCCTCTGGTAACTGTGGGGGACTACCTGTATTTGTCAGAACCACCATCCTCTCATGTCAGTTTTACCCATGACTCTGACACCCCATCATGTCAGTTTATTTGTGACCCTAACTTGGAACTCCTAGAGATCTAAATCGCCCTTAAAAAATCCAACTATTGCTCATTGCTTTCTCTAGATCCCCATCAATACCCCACAAAGACAAGATATTACCTTAATACCACTGAAGGGTGTAATATCAAACTAAATCCCTTTTTGCTAGGGGACCTAGTTCAGAAGCATAGCAAGGGTGGGATGAAGAGAGCATTCACCCCAGGTGCAAGGTATTAGGGGATGCAATTGGAAAATATCAATCATTCAGGAATTGCAGTTTCTGCTTTCGTTTCTGTATCATCATTTCTGAATGCTGGTACAGAAATGCACTTTTGTGCTTCATGTGTGGTAAGCTGTACTTGCAATGAGCTCTTTGTTATAGTTTAAAAGAAGGAGTCCTTTTTTTGCTCTTCAACTGAAGACCTGAGGGGACAAAGGTGAAAATAGCTCTGGAATGGAGACACAGAGTAGAATAGCAATTTTTTTAAATTGGTTCTGCAACTAAAGAGCTGAAGGAGTGCGCCATATCAGAGACTTCATTTCAGAAGCATAGCTGACTTAACCAGCACTATTGCAGATCCACACCTCTCCCAGCATTGTCCACCAAAGAGAAAAAAAATGGGCATTCCTTCTACTGGCATACAGATGGTCAGATGCACAATATGTCCTCCCTCCTGTCTAACCATTCAGGTCCATTTTTTGTGCCCTTCCCCAACCAGCCTCCATTTTATGAAAAAAAAATAATAATCATAATGTCTTAAGCTACAGCAAACAGTTGTTACAGTTTATACCCTGCCTCATTCAGCACTAGATGTTCATGTTTTATTTTAAAAAAATTCTAATAAACTGCAGCAAACTATTTATAGCCTGCTGTACCCTGCTGTACAGAGTGCTAGGTGCTCATGTTTTACTTACAAAAATTATTCTACTAAATTGTGCTACAATTTATTCCCTGCCTGCACAGAGAGCTACATTGCTCAGTTTTAGTTAAATAAGGTGATTTTTTTTAAACTGCTACAGTTTAGGCCACACATAGACTGATACACCACTCAGGTTTGATCAGAAATGCAATAAAGATCAGGATCGTCTGATCATGCCCTTCCAACACTTTGCACCTGGGGCAGTTGCCCCCCTTGTCCTAGCTATGTTACTGCCTCAATTACCCAAACATAGATTGGAATAATTACACCTTTAAATATTGATGTGATCAGTGTTTTCTAAACATTTCTAATATTACTGTACTGAAGCACATTGTAAAATTACCCATGAGAGGCTCTAATATCCTTGATCTGGTCCTTACCACCCTAGCTGCCACTTATAACCCATCCACATTTCCTTATTTCTGGTTAAATAAGACCATAGATCAGTCATCTTCTCCATTAAGCCTAGTGGTACTACCCCCCACCCCACAAGATACCCCCCCCCCAAATATGTCTCTATATTTAGGGAATTCAAAGAGAAACCTATTTCATCTTATAGAAGTCCGATGTAAAATTCTCAATAGTCACCCACAAATGTATCCAGCTATGACTGCTGCATTCGTATTCAACTTTTGTCAGCATCTAAACAGTTTCATAGAAAAATCAGTACCTGTCTGGCCTAAATAAAATGATAAATTCTGAAATACAGTAGAGTCGATTATCTGAATGTCGATTATCCGAAATGTCAATTATCCGAATGGAGCCTTCCAAACTTTTTGGGTAGAAAAAATCATAAAGTCTGAATATGTAAAGGTTATACATACTTGCTTGTGTGTGTTTTTTGAGCTTGTAGCCCACTCCTGCATGAAAACTATTCTTTATTGTCCACTAGAATCACTGAATGGTTAAAAGGTATATTCCCTGTGTGCAGAAAAAAACAAGATTATAGAAGTTTTTTATCCGGTTCAGTTATATGTTTGATTATCTGAACAGTTTGATTATCCGAACTACCCTAGGTCTCAATTAGTTTGGATAATTGACTCTCTGCTGTAAACCTTCCTGGTCGAACCGCCATATTAATGAAGCATATAACAAAAGAAGAAAAGTCATGAAAAGTATGAAATTCCTATCCGCTACCTCAAGACTGCCGTGAAAGAAGTAAGAAAGTCAAAGGCATTATTCGGAAATGTAAAGTGGCACACAAGATTAACACCGTTACAGATATCAATGTAAATTGCAAACCTTTTGCCAGTTACATAAGGGATTAAGGATTAATGTCCAATAAAGCACTGAGCTGAAGTGTAATAACATCACACATTCTGATTTCAAGGATATAGCCAATAGATTAGCTGTCTAATTTAGTGCTAACTTTATCCCACTTGACCAAATTGCTGCCCTGACTTCCCACTTTATGTTCCTCTATAATTACTCTGGTGAAAGTCTTGGCATCTCTCTCAAATGCTAAAATTAATACCCCCATTGGACTAGGCTACATACCAAACTGCATTCTTATCGCCACCAAGTATGCATTATCCAAGCCTCTGCTTAAATTGTTCAGCCTCTGCCTAGCTACAGAGTTTGCCTGATGTTTGGAGAAGAGCCACTGTGATTCAACTACACAGAAATAGGCCTTCTACAGGCCTGAGTAACTTGAAGCTTATCACCCTCACCGGCCTTATAGGATAGGTCCTAAATAGGCCTTTTACAGATCTGAGTAACTTGAAGCTTATCACCATCACTAGGCTTATAGGATAGGTCCTAAACAGGCCTTCTACAGACCTGAGTAACTTGAAGCTTATCACCATCACTAGGCTTATAGGATAGGTCCTAAACAGGCCTTCTACAGATCTGAGTAACTTGAAGCTTGTCACCCTCCCTGGCCTTATAGTATAGGTCCTAAATAGGCCTTCTACAGGCCTGAGTAACTTGAATCTTATCACCCTCACCGGCCTTAAAGGATGGGTCCTAAATAGGCCTTCTACAGACCTGAGAAACTTGAAGCTTATCACCATCACTAGGCTTATAGGATAGGTCCTAAACAGGCCTTCTACAGGCCTGAGTAACTTGAAGCTTATCACCATCACTGGGCTTATAGGATAGGTCCTAAATAGGCCTTCTACAGGCCTGAGTAACTTGAAGCTTATCACCCTCACTAGGCTTATAGGATAGGTCCTACATAGGCCTTCTACAGGCCTGAGTAACCTGAAGCTTATCACCATCACCAGCCTTATAGGATAGGTCCTAAACAGGCCTTCTACAGGTCTGAGTAACTTGAAGCTTATCACCATCACTAAGCTTATAGGATAGGTCCTAAATAGGCCTTCTACAGACCTGAGTAACTTGAAGCTTATCACCCTCACCGGCCTTATAGGATAGGTCCTAAATAGGTCTTCTACAGATCTGAGTAACTTGAAGCTTATCACCCTCCCCAGCCTTATAGTATAGGTCCTAAATAGGCCTTCTACAGACCTGAGTAACTTGAAGCTTATCACCATCACTAGGCTTATAGGATAGGTCCTAAACAGGCCTTCTACAGACCTGAGTAACTTGAAGCTTATCACCATCACTAGGCTTATAGGATAGGTCCTAAACAGGCCCTCTACAGACCTGAGTAACTTGAAGCTTATCACCCTCACCGGCCTTATAGGATAGGTCCTAAATAGGCCTTCTACAGGCCTGAGTAACTTGAAGCTTATCACCATCACTGGGCTTATAGGATAGGTCCTAAATAGGCCTTCTACAGACCTGAGTAACTTGAAGCTTATCACACTCACCGGCCTTATAGGATAGGTCCTAAATAGGTCTTCTACAGATCTGAGTAACTTGAAGCTTATCACCATCACTAGGCTTATAGGACAGGTCCTAAACAGGCCTTCTACAGACCTGAGTAACTTGAAGCTTATCACCATCACTGGGATTATAGGATAGGTCCTAAATAGGCCTTCTACAGACCTGAGTAACTTGAAGCTCATCGCCATCACTAGGCTTATAGGATAGGTCCTAAACAGGCCTTCTACAGACCTGAGTAACTTGAAGCTCATCGCCATCACTAGGCTTATAGGATAGGTCCTAAACAGGCCTTCTACAGACCTGAGTAACCTGAAGCTTATCACCCTCACCGGCCTTATAGGTTAGGTCCTAAATAGGCCTTCTACAGATATGAGTAACTTGAAGCTTATCACCCTCTCCAGCCTTATAGTATAGGTCCTAAATAGGCCTTCTACAGGCCTGAGTAACTTGAAGCTTATCACCCTCACTGGCCTTATAGGATAGGTCCTAAATAGGCCTTCAACAGACCTAAGTAACTTGAAGCTTATCACCATCACTGGGCTTATAGGATAGGTCCTAAATAGGCCTTCTACAGACATGAGTAACTTGAAGCGTATCACCCTCACTGGCCTTTTAGGATAGGTTCTAAATAGGCCTTCTACAGACCTGAGTAACTTGAAGCTTATCACCCTCATTGGCCTGATAGACTAGGTCCTAAATAAGCCTTCTACAGACCTGAGTAACTTGAAGCTTATCACCCTCACCGGCCTTATAGGACAGGTCCTAAATAGGCCTTCTACAGACCTGAGTAACTTAAAGCTTATCACCCTCCCTGGCCTTATAGCACAGGTCCTAAATAGGCCTTATACAGGCCTGGGTAACTTGAAGCTTATCACCCTCACTGGCCTTATAGGATAGGTCCTAAATAGACCTTCTACAGACCTGAGTAACTTGAAGCTTATCACCCTCACCAGCCTTATAGAATAGGTCCTAAATAGGCCTTCTACAGACCTGTGTAACTTGAAGCTTATCACCCTCACCGGCCTTATAGGATGGGTCCTAAATAGGCCTTCTACAGACCTGAGTAACTTGAAGCTTATCACCCTCACCGGCCTTATAGAACAGGTCCTAAATAGGCCTTCTACAGACCTGAGTAACTTGAAGCTTATCACCCTCACTGGCCTTATAGGATAGGTCCTAAATAGGCCTTCTACAGACCTGAGTAACTTGAAGCTTATCACCCTCACTGGCCTTATAGGATAGATCCTAAATAGGCCTTCTACAGACCTGAGTAACTTGAAGCTTATAACCCTCACCAGCCTTTTAGGATTGGTCCTATCTTTTGAACCCAATGAGCTTTCAGTGGTCCCTCAGTGCCAGCTGCTTGCATTAACCTGTCCAAAGCTTTTGGCACTATCGCCCACACAGGTATTACAGAAAAATTAGACAAACTTAACACAAGCCAATATGTTGTTCATTGGGTTGTAAAATGGCTACTGAACAAATCCCAAGTTGTGAAAGTTGCAGAGTACAAAGGATTAGTGTAGATAAAATCACTTTAGCTAGCAGATCTAGGAGACTCTCTCTCTCTCTCACTCTCTCTCTATCTTTATCTCTCTCAGTGATATCCTCCCTGTAGGAGGAATAAAGATGCCTTGTTGAAGTTTCTAGTGGTTTATTCAGTTATGTAGATAAATGGAAGTTGCTGGTACCTTCTCTGCTGAAAAATTGTAACTAGTTGGGCACCAAATGGATCAGTGCTGGAACCTCTCTAGTTTAGTATTTATTTTGCAAACATTTCATTCAATATCCCAGAAATGTGGTTGACCATGTTTACTGACTACTGTAATCTGGGCACTATTATCTGCTCATCCACTGATATTAAATAGTTCCCACATGGACTGGAATATGCGTCTACTTGTGTATCAGAAATTATCTCAATCCAAATACAAGCAAAGTGCAACACAGCAGTGTACTGCAAAAAGCTGCTGCCACCTTGAATTTTATAAATGGTGCTTCTCTACAGACACACATGACACACATAGCTGGCCTTAGGCAAAGGCCAACTAGGCGGCCGCCTAGGGTAACGTTCTAGCAGAGGTGCTTTTCCAGTAATCTGGATGGTGTAGGTAGAACAGGATGGGAGCACTGAGTGGTGTGGGGGGGGGGGGCACTGTGGAGCCACTTGCTAAGCTCCACAAAAAACAAAAACACGAAGCAAATCAAACCCACCCATGTGGGGGCTTCACGCTCCACACCCCCACACCCCCCCTAGCTAAATATACCAACTACTGGGAAAGGGGGAAAGTTCACCATGGTAGCCCGGAGTTCCTGTTCGGTGATCTGAGCATTCATTGAATAGATGTTTTGGCAATGTTGTCTCAACATTTAGTGATTCGAGTAAGTAGGTTTTTGTTTATATCACTTAGACGCATATATATATATATATATATATATATATATATATATATATATATAGATATGTACATATATATATGGGATCTGTGCAGATGTTTGAAGTTTCACTACTTCGAATCCACTTCACTGATTCCACTTGTTCGAAGTAGTGAAACTTCAAACATTGACTTCGGCAGTCACACTACAGTGTGGAATGGGAATATTCTCTTTTCCCCACTGTAGTGCGATCTTGAAGTTGGTATATTTAAGTAGAGAGGGTGTGAGGGGCACAGCTCTCCACATGGGGGGTGCAGGGGGGCTTGCCCCCCTGCAAAAACATGTTTTAGTGTTTTTTGGGGGGTTGCCCAGGGAACTAGACTTTAGCGAAAGTGCACTTTTGTTGAAGTGAACTTTCACTGAAGTGCGGGTCTCCTGCTCTATTTCGAAGAAGTGTTCTTTCAATGTAGAGCAGTAGACCTATATATATATATATATATATATATATATATATATATATATATATATATAAATCATTGTCTAATAGTCTAATACCTATGACACCATTTTGTGGTTATAGAGCAAAACTGAGTAAACAGTGAAAGTAAAAACGATCCAACAACCGCTATACTCTTCATTTTTTTGTAAATTCTCTTGCAGCTTTACACAAGGACAACAGCTGGAAATGAAACTATCTGAACAACAAAGACACTTCAGGAAGTAAACATTAGACTTTAAGCAGATAATGTGTTAGTTATTAGATATGTGCCTTTCGTTTTCAGTTGGGTGTCTGTGATATAACTGACCAGTCAATATCTGATCCCTTGCCATAAATCACAGAATTCCATCCCATAGTATATCTACATGGGTCTATATTAGGTTCATAGGTTGGTACTAGGCTATCAGCCCTAGGGCCTATACAAGCCTAGACATAACAATTCCCTGGCTATTTCTGCCCTCACTATTTACTTCCCCGGACCCCTGTCTAGCAGGGCGACTGACGTGATCCCCAGGGTGAATTTCCTTTCTCCCATCCAGTCGTCAAGGTTCCTTTTGAAGAGGGCCAAAGAGGCACTCTGCTTGACATGTATGGGCAGTCTACTCCAGAGTCTAGGGAATGTCTGGGTCAGGAACCTATCCCTCTAGATAGATAAACAAACGTTTGAAAGTTCGACTATCATATGGTCAATACCATATGATCAAACTTTCAAATGTTTGAATATCTAATAAAAATAAATAAACTACACCAAATACCTACCTTAGCAGTTTAAGCAGGGGGGCAAGCTACCCTGCACCCCCCCCCCGCTGTTTAAATATACCAACACCGAGATCGCACTACAGTGCAGAAAAGGGAAATCTTCCCATTACATGCAGAATGGAGATCTCCGTTACAACATTCGAATGTTCAAAAATCCAGTCATATGGTATCAACCATATTACACTCGAATTTTTGAATGTTTGAACCTTCAATATAGACCCTATCTAGACACCCTTATTGAAAGTCACGATGATTGAGCAACTATGTGCGAAAAAAATATCTTTGCCCAAAAAAGTTTATATGAGCTCATACTTGCGTGTCCTAATCCACTGCGTGACCTAAACAAGAAACATGAACTGCTGTGAACAATATTCCTGCTTCACAAACAACTTTTTCATGGTGAGTGTTATGACATGTTCTAGGATAATCTACTATCCTACTCAGAGAAGTTAATTTGGGAGGCTTAACAAATCCAAGTTTTGTAAAAAAGAGATAAATATTTCCTAAGTAGTCCATGTAAAGGTGCCCATCACTTCAGGGCACTCCCTAACCATAATGATCCTTCCCATCTTAGCAGTTCTACCTCGTAACTCTATGTGACACTCAAGGATGCTTGAATCTAAGCACCTCCTGTAAAAACGCTCAGAAATAGCACTCCACGTTAAGGTTAAACACCACATTCTATGACTGTGTGAAGGTACAGTCCTGCCATCTGTATACATGCATTTACAGTGCATCTGTTTACTGCTGTCTGTCCACCTGTCTTCCTAATTTAAATGTAACTAAACCTGCTTCTTTCTGGTTTATCCTGATCTCCTCTGCTCAGAAAGCAATGTAAATCAGAGATCACAGTGACAGCCTTTACTATAACTTATCTCCTTCTGTCAAGTTTCCCTCACCTTCCAGCATACCTGCAGAGAAATGTACTCTCCTGATTTACCTAGATGCAAATGCAAAATTCAGGTTTTCCTGATGTGTGATGAAATAGAGACTCTTATTTCCTCCAACCTGACCTTTTGTTGCAAATGTCTATGTGCACAGTTGTTCTCATGGCATAAAATTTTTTGTATCTCATGTATATACACACACATATATATATATATATTCACACGCACACACACACACACACACACACACACACACACACACACACACACACACACACACACACACACACACACACGTGTATATATGTATGTATGCATGTATGTATATATAAATTGCTTAACATATCCTTGATAATCATACCTTAACAGTTGTGTCCTTGATCTGCCTAGATATTTTACTTCCTGCCAGCTAAGTTTAGTTATACTGATTTTGATCTTGTGACTTTCTCTATAGCAAATGTTTTCTGATTTTGAGAACATCATCCTGGTTTTCCCAGGACTCAGCTTATTACATCTTCTGCTACCACATTCAGGACATTTTTCTTCTCATGGCACCTGCCCTCCAGCAGGTATGCAGGTAATAGCCCTGGTATAGATACACACACACACACACACACACACACACACACACACACACACACACACACACACATGCACAGACACAAAGACACACATGAACACATGCACACACACACATGCACACACACACACAGACACACGCACACATACATACACACACACACACACACACACACACACACACACACACACACACACACACACACACATACACACACACACACAGACACACATGTGCACACACACAGACGCACAGACACAAAGACACACACATGCACACATACACACGCACACACACACAGACACACACATGCACACATACACACACGCACACATACACACACACACACACACACACACACACACACACACACACACACACACACACACACACACACACACACACACACACACACACACACACACACACACACACACACACACAAGCACATAGACACACACACACACACACAGACACACACACGCACACACACACACATGCACACACACAACATTGAGCATTTGAAAAGGTGTATTAGTAAATTTGTCAGATAGATAATAGATTATGTGATTAGTGCTTAGAAATTCAAAGAAATTAAGATAATGGAAGAAGCTAAGTAGGAGAGAAAATACTGTAGTTAAGAGGTAGATTACAAAGCAGGTTCAGAGACAATTACATATGTGGGTATGATACAGTTTATATTAGAGGTATAGAGGTGGGTTGAGCAGTGTCACAAAACAATCTATGTAGCTTGGAGGAGCTAGTAAAACTATTTAAGTCTTGGTGAAGGCTGCCTGTAAAAACAGGATTTTAAATTAAAGAATTGGATTGACAATATGGCAAGCTGAAGACAACAGTGGCATTTATTCGGGAGCGGTACAGGAGCAGATCTATTGATTTGATAGGTGAAGTTTTAGTTGTGTTTTAAATGAGTTTGCATTCTGAATGGATTTCAGTGGCAGTGGGATGTGGTTCCATAGCTTACTTATACTATGTGGTTATAGATAGTCTTGTGCAGTATTAGATGATTTTGTTGTAGTGATTAGTGATTTTGTTATAGTGATTAGTGATTTTGTTATAGTGATTTCATTATAGTGATTAGTGATTAGATGATTTTGTTATAGTGATTAGTGATTTTGTTATAGTGATTAGTGATTTCGTTATGGTGATTAGTGATTTTGTTATAGTGATTAGTGATTTTGTTATAGTGATTAGTGATTTTTCTCTAAAGCAGAAAATTCTGTTAAGGGAATGGTGTTGTTTTAAGTTGTTACTAGCTGGGCGGTTTTCTGGCTTATGGTTGGCATAATGAATAAAGTCTTGACCTCACATATCTAATGTGGGGTTGGCATGATAATTACAGTCTTTATCTCAAAGATGCAAGGTACAGAGCTTGATACTGACCTCTGGTTATTGACCAGGCTTGTAATAGCCTGCAGATTGATGGCTTAAAGATTTGTACTTACCTATGTGTTGCAATCATCAGTTGTACAGTTGAAACTTTCCCATCCAATTTTTAGTCTGTCCTGAAGTCCTCCATGCACTCAGTAAACAGCATTATACTGGAGTCTTTGGCAATGTATTGCCTACTCCAGTTGCTACACAAGACCGCTTTTCCCCGTGTTGCCCATCTTTTTTGGACTGTCTGTCCAACCTGCCTCCAGTAATGCATTGCGTCAATGTTATGTCATCCTTGCTAAATTGTGTCTGTGTTATATGTCATCTCAGCTACATTGTGTCAATGTTACATGTCATCTTTGCTACATTCTGTCAATGTTATATGTCATTCTTGTCAGCTTTGCTACATTGTGTTATTATATCATCTTTGCTATGCATTGTGTCTATATTATATGCCATCTTTGCTACATTGTGTTGATGCTGTATGTCATCTTTGCTACATTATGTTTATATTATATGTAATCTTTTCTACAGTGTTTCTATACTATATGTCATCTTTTTACGTTGTATCTATGTGGCATGTCATGTTTGATACATTGTGTCTATATTACGTTATCTTTCTTACCTTATGTTGATGTTATATGTCATCCTTGGTAAATTGTGTCTGGTATATGTCATCCTTGCTAAACTGTGTCAATGTTATGCCATCTTTACTACATTGAGTCTATGTTATATGTCATCTTTCACTATATTTTGTCTATGTTATATGTCACACTTGTTACATTGTGTCAATGTCATCTTTGCTACATTGTGTAAGTGTTATTTCATGTATGCTACATTGTGTCTAAGTTATATGTAATTTTTGTTACATTGTGTCTATGTTATATGTCATCTTTGCTACATTGTGTCTATGTGACATGTCATATTTGGTACATTGTTTTAAGCCACCTTTATTACATTGTGTCTATCCTATACATCATCTTTGCTACATTGTTTCGATGTTCTACATCATTGTTGCTACATTGTGGCTATGTTATATGTCATCTTTGCTATATTGTGTTTATGATATATGTCATTTTTGCTACATTGTGATGATGTTATAGGTCATCTTTGCTACATTGTGTCTATGTTATACGTCATCTTTGCTA
The DNA here is from genome assembly GCF_019279795.1 of Protopterus annectens. Lineage (NCBI taxonomy): Eukaryota > Metazoa > Chordata > Ceratodontiformes > Protopteridae > Protopterus > Protopterus annectens. The sequence continues at coordinate 47,107,143 of NC_056741.1, forward strand.
CATTGTGTTTGTGTTATAGGTCATCTTTGCTACATTGTGTCTATGTTATATGTCATCTTTGCTACATTGTGATGATGTTATAGGTCATCTTTGCTACATTGTTTCTATGCTATATGTCATCTTTGCTCTTTTCATTTCCAACATTTACAACCTTAGTCTAAACTTTTCTCATAATTCCACCCTCTGTCCCCCAACCATCTCAGTAATTTTGTGGTGCCTAATCATTCTTAAGAATGGCTACCAAAGTGGGACACAGTACTCCTGATATGGCCTCACTAGTTTTGCCCATTTCAAAGCTCAATGACCTCAACACCTTCTAGGTCTGTTTTTTTTTTTCAGTTAGGCATCTCAGCAAATTGCTGACTTTCACCACAGTCTCCTCATTCATACTGCGGGGGTCAATGAGATATAACTGTAACCCCACTTTTTGCATGTTTTTCTAATGCTGCCTGCCTCTAAGTATGGATGTTCTTCTTGTTTTCACACTTACATTTAGGTGACACATTTTAGGCCATTCCTGTATATCTGATAAGTTCTTCTTCATGCTGTAGCAGGAACTGATATTACTAATAATTTTCTAATGACCCAGATCACATTCACAGCTGCACTGCTTGGCTATAATAGACCACTGTAACACAACCCAGAAGACATTAGGTTGATAACATTGGCTAGAAATTCTCAGAACATTTCTGTGGAAGTAGAAGTCTTTGCATTAAAATAGCCAGACCTTGCATGAAGAAGAGTATGCACCTCACTGTAGTTAATGATGCACCTTCATACTAGAAACTGTTTACCTGCAAGTGTGTCTTCTAACAAAGCATGCTGTCGCACCGTGGCTATAGACACCTACAGCATGACGTGTCTTTCCAAAATGAATGTTAAGGCTTAATACTCTCCAAATTAAACCAGCTACACTAGAAAATATTACTTTAATCTATGGTTATAACTGAGCACAGTTATATTTTTTTATTTTACACTGCCAGTGAGCTTGAGGAAGATTTGTTTATATTTTATTGATTTATTAATCAGGTAAACCAGCTAGGCACAAGCTTTTTTCAGGGGTAAAATAAGACTAATAGCTGTTTATGTGACTTCCTCAGTGTCACACAGTAGGCAAATGGAGACAGAGAGAATCAAACATTGATCATAGGTGAATCTCATAAGCAGCTCATAGACTTATGCATTTGCACTAAACTGCCAGACAAGATAACAAAAGGGAAAGATTCTGTGTCAAGAGTTCCCATCAAACTTCATGGATCCTTCACATAAAGTAAGTTTTATTCTTGCAAAAGCATCCGTTTGGGATGAATGCCAAAGGAGAGCATGAGTAAGTATATTATTTATATAAGTTGATGATGAGGATGATGATTCACAGTTCACACCATCAATGATCTGCACTGCCTGGATATATTCTGTAAGCACTATGGCAAGTAAGGATAGGCCCGTTTACTCTGCAGAGTCGTATTCTGCATAATCTCACTATAATACTTCACCCACAGGACATTTACCTGAAATTGCTCCCTGTCAACAGCTACTCTCTGAAACTTAGAAAACTCACAGAGCTTTTTTGTCTACTCATTTACACTAAAAGTACCACAAATTGCTAAAATGCAGCTAACTGGAATTAAACATAAACTAAAAGCACAAATTCTGTTGAAGTGTTTCTGCAGTTTTACAGAAAGATGAGTCCCTCTTTAACCAGCACCCCTGCAACTTAAACATACAAAATCTGGGGTCACAAAATACTTGGCATAATTGAAAACTTGATTATTAACTTCACACGTAAGGTTGTGTGACCTCAGAGTTTATATATTTAAGTCCAGTCTTCATCCATTCATATTGGATTAGTGTCACAGACAGCAAATTGGATTTTTGTAGGATTGTTGTAGGGAAGTGGTCAGTCAGGACCTGGTGGGACACCATGTTCCCATATGCAAGAACATTCCTGAAGAAAGTTAATCACTAATTTGTCTTGTTAGCGAGAGGAAGGTTATTCCATGATGTTGGAAGGCATTGTGTTTGTATTTGCCACTTATTACTGATACATATTTATTTTGAGTATTAGGTTCCCTGATCTGGTATTACCTTTCCTATGGGTTCATTCTAGACATCGACTTTCAAACAGAATTGATCAGACATTGCATTATAGACAAGCAGAGGTCTCTAACTAATATGTAAGCTGCAGAATATAATGACCGTTCCTGAAACGATTCTGAATAGCTTGAGTTTTCAAACCAACATGCAAATGGAGAGATTTTGCCAATAAGGATATGTTTGAGTTGGGATATACAAGATAAGCAAGAGGTGACTGGAATTTACTGGAGAAAATTCGCAAAGGAACTAATATATTGGAAACAAATAATTTGACAGGCAAAGGTATTAGAGTGGTATGACACCAAGCAGATGTTTGGACTGCAAGTTAAAGACTGCCTTCCCTATCAGGGACTGATATCAGAGTATAGGCAAAAAAAAAAAATGGATGAGGGAGTGCTAAGTGAAAGTCCAGCTCTGGGAGAGTTTTTAGCTGAATTTAGAATACAAGCTGCTATTAAAAAGGGATAAATAGGATGACATAAAATGTTACATTATAACTATAAAAATCAAACAGAAGGGGTTAGAAAATATTGAGAAAAGAGACTGGAAATACAATTTTCAAAGGAACAATGGGAGGATGTCTGCATGGCTTCCAAGTCTGCAACACAGTACAGAAGGTTTAGGATTTTTGCATGGAAATTTTAGCATATATATTTTTACACCTTAAGCAGACTTCAGTGAATTTTTCATCAGGTAGACAGCATATGCCAGAGAACTGATAGGAAAAGAGAGGTAACTGAAAATATAATTTTTTGGAGTGTAACAATGTGGCACAATTTTCTGTGTGTGGAAGATTTTCAATTCATATATATCTAGTTAATTACTGTATATTAATAAGATCAGATAATGGCAGTAGTAGATGTAGTGAACTTAAACTCGTCCTAAGTCAAAAAAAATAATAAAAATATAATTTGAAATATTATACAGAATTACTAAGTATTCAAAAGTAATCCAAGAAGAGTAGACAGTCTGTTTCCAGTCGAAAATCATACAGAATAATCTATTAGAAATGCTGGAGGACAAAATGAGTGTAACTAAGGAAATTATTCTTTTGAGCTGGGACACAGGATCAGAATTGTATATACATACTAAGATCTTAGTAACGTTAGTACTATTCTCTTCCAAAAAAAGAGTTACTATAATATGGAAATCAAATCTAACCCAAGTATAACTGAAGCACTGAGCATTGTAATGGAGATAAAAGAACTAGAGAAGGGATATTTAGAAAAGGGAAGGAGCAAATTACACAGAAATAAATAGAGTTTGTGGGAAAATATATACACATAAAAATGTTCTGGAAGAGTGAGGTTTAAGGGAAGCCAGGATCCAAATCATTTATATAATACTGGAGTAAATAATAATTGTTAAAAACAAAAACAACAAATGTAATGGATAATGTATGAATATGAAAAATGTTAATATGATTTTTCTTTTCTATTAATGTTTGTAAGAGACTATGTCTCAAGTGATAAATTAATAAAAGTATTTACAAACAAAAAGTTGTCTAACCCTATAATGTTTCTGTTAAGCACTTGTAAGGAATTATGGTACCTTATCAAGTTCTTGGTCAAAGGTTGCATCATTTAGTATTGTATTCAACAATGAGTCAGATCAGTGAAGTATACAGTGATGCCTTTGGAGTAACTAGACATGCCCTTTAGTATTAAATGGGCTGCAAAATATATTTTCCTAGTTTTGGTAGATATACACTGGTCAGATCTTAAACTGCTGTCTGCCATTTAATCTAGACTAAATGTTTTTGTGTCACCCTATTCCTCTGTAGAACAGCAGGAATAGCAGGACAGAAAACTGGAGGCATAACTTAGTTGTACAACATCCCACAGAAGACCAGTGTCCCTTTACAGTTACTTAGGTTACAAAACCTCCATGCATTCTCCAAAATCTACACTACCTCTATTCTAAGAGTTTGCAGTACTGACCACTACCCTATATTCCATGGCTTTGCAGTACTGACCACTACCCTCTATGCTAAGAATTTGCAGTACTGACAACTACCCTCTGTTCCACCAGTTTGCAGTACTGGCCACTACCCTCTACTCCAAGACTTTGTATTACTGACCACTGCCCTGTATTCCATGAGTCTGCAATACCGACCACTATCCTCTATTCCACAAGTTTGCAGTATTGACCACTGCCCTCTATTTCATGTTTGCAGTACTGACCACTGCCCTGTATTCCATGAGTCTACAGTACTGATGACTACCCTCTATTCCACAAGTTTGCAGTACTGACCACTGCCCTCTATTCCAAGAGTTTGCAGTACTGATCACTGCCCTCTATTCCATAAGTTTGCAGTATTGACCACTGCCCTCTATTCCATAAGTTTGCAGTACTGACCACTGCCCTCTATTCCACAAGTTTACAGTACTGACCACTGCCCTCTATTCCAATAGTTTGCAGTACTGACCACTGCCCTCTATTCCATACATTTGCAGTATTGACCACTGCCCTGTATTCCATGAGTCTGCAATACTGCCCACTGCGCTCTATTCCACAAGTTTGCAGTACTGACCACTGCCCTCTATTCCAAGAGTTTGGAGTACTGACCACTACCCTCTATTTCACCAGTTTGCAGTATTGACCACTGCCCTCTATTCCAAGAGTCTGGAGTACTGACCACTACCCCTCTATTCCACCAGTTTGCAGTACTGACCACTGCCCTGTATTCCATGCATTTGCAATACTGATCACTGCCCTCTATTCCACAAGTTTGCAGTACTGACCACTGCCCTCTATTCCAAGAGTTTGGAGTACTGACCACTACCCTCTATTCCACCAGTTTGCAGTACTGACCACTGCCCTGTATTCCATGAGTTTGCAGTACTGACCACTGCCCTATATTCCACAAGTTTGCAGTACTGACCACTGCCCTCTATTCCAAGAGTTTGGAGTACTGACCACTACCCTCTATTCCATCAGTTTGGTGTACTGACCACTACCCTCTATTCCACCAGTTTGCAATACTGACCGCTGCCCTCTATTCCACAAGTTTGCAGTACTGACCACTACCCTCTATTCCATGCATTTACAGTACTGACCACTGCCCTCTATTCCATAAGTTTGCAGTACTGACCGCTGCCCTGTATCTATGAATTTGCAGTACTGACCACTGCCCTCTATTCCATAAGTTTGCAATATTGACTACTGCCCTGTATTCCATGAGTTTGCAGTACTGACCACTGCCCTCTATTCCACGAGTTTGCAGTACTGACCACTCTCCTGTGTTCCATGAGTTTGCAGTACTGACCACTGCCCTGTATTCCATAAGTTTGCAGTATTGACCACTGCCCTATATTCCATGAGTTTGCAGTACTGGCCACTGCCCTGTATTCCATGAGTTTGCAGTACTGACCACTGCCCTCTATTCCATAAGTTTGCAATATTGACCACTGCCCTCTATTCCACCAGTCTGCAGTACTGACTGGAAACCTACAGCAACTTCTATTAATCACAGTCCAGCCATTGAATATTTCTGGATAAAATGGCATAATGGTTAAGGTGCTTGTCTTACAGACACAAGATGCAGGGTTTAATTCTCACACAAGGTAACTGGCTAGGCTTAAAATGGTCCATAAGGACAGTTAACCTATTACTAACCCATGAATCTAATGTACAACCTCTGCAAAACAAAATACTATACCAGGCAACTAAGAGAAATGGGTGGGGGGCATCTTCTTCTTCATCACCATAGCCTTATGCAAACCATGGAAGGCTAAGGGAGTCAAATTAATGCCTGAACAGTGGCTGTACCAGTTGCCTTCACAACCTATCACTCCACTTCTAGCCTATACTTTCAGCAGAAGTCAGGAAAATGGAAAGCTTGCTTTGCTTTACAGGTTGGGTGCATTTTAGCTGCCTGATGAATGAAACCTAAGGCATGAAATCCCAAACCCATATTTCTAGAAAAGTGTAAAATAATAATGTCATTGCAACAACACTCTAAATAAATTTTATTTATTTATGATTTGTTGACCAGATCTGTTGCACTTGGTCAGTGGCCCCTTTTCAGGGGAGACACAATGTGCTATTCCTATGAACTAGGGGAAACTAGGCCATCTAACAGGGGAATTTCCCTTACTCTTTTTTGATAAGTGCCATGGGATCTTTCACATGCACCTTAGCCACCACCAACTCAGATAAATGGATCCTTGGTTTAATGTCTCATCTGAAGGAGGGTACACACAAGACTATGGCACCCCCCCATGCTATACTGCACTGTCAGTATTGGAAAATTAATCCATGCACCTCAGTGGGCATAGAACCCACAGCCTTCTAATCTTCCAGCACTAAAGATGAGCATTCTACTTGTTGTAGGCTCAGGTTTCAGTGAGGATTGGAATGTTACAATAGACTGCAAATGTGACGTGTCTTAAATTAAAATGATGCGATGCAGGGAAACAGTTAATAAGAATTATTATTACACTTCTATAAACACATTTTTGTCACCATGTACATTTGTTTTACTTTTTATCTGTTTTTTGGGTGACAGTAGCATTCTTTATTATACTAAATGTAGTTATCATTAGGCAAGAAACATAATATTTATTTTATATTAGGTGTGGTTTTGCATATTTATAGGTTTATAGGTTCATAGGAGGTTACTAGGCTAGCGTCCCTAGAGCCTTTACAAGCCTGGCCATGTTAATCCCATGTGTCCCCATTTGTTCTTTTTGGGTAGTTCGCAGAATGAATTTATGAAGAGAGCGGGTCTGTGATCAACACTGGCTACCCTTGCTCATGAGCAACATGAGTGCCACCCCAGGGATGAATCTGCAGTCTCCCATCCAATTATCTAGGTTGTGTTTGAATAGGGTCACTGCGGAGCTCTGTTTTATGTGAATAGGAAGTTTACTCCAGAGAAGAGGCAGTCTCTGGGAGACATATCTTTCTCTCCAGAATGTTCTGTTAATGTCACAGGCTAGGTTGAGATTCATAGACTGAGTGACTCTTGTACCATTTGACTTGTGAATGTGCAGCATTTCTATTAAGACAGGGTCGGACATTGCCCTGTGGGCCAGGCACAAGCTGCCTCTCAGCAGCCTATAAGACACAGAGTAAAGTGAGAGGGCTTTCACCTTGTCCACGTAAGTCATGGTTAGGAGGCCATGAATTTTCTTAGTGAGAAACATCCAAGGTCTCTCCAGCTTCTGCAGGTATCTGGTGAAGTACATGTAAAAGGGTACATTATACTCTATTAGTGGGCTGATGAGGGTTGAGCACAGTTGAGTTATAGCATCCCTTGACATGGATACTATGCCCTTGCTTATGAGCTATGCTACATAGAAAGCTTTCTTTACCACTGTGGAAACCTGGTGGTAAAAGTTCAGATTGCTATCAACCTGTGTTCCCAAGTCTCACACCACTGGGTTAGAACTCAAAGGGGTACTGCCAATATTGTAATTTGTGGGGAATTCCATTTTGCCAAAGGGAATAATAATGCATTTTTTTTAATTTAGTTTTAGACCATGGCTTTGGCACTGATCATTTGTTTGTGTTATCCCTTATTGTAATATGTTGACATCACTGGAGGCTCAATGATTGCTCCCAGTTTGCAATCATCAGCAAACTTGGTGAGCGAGAGGCCATCTACTTTGGTCTGGACTTCTGAGAAATAGATGCTAAATAGTAAGGAGCCCAGCACAGACCCCTGTAGTACTTCACTGGTGATGGGTCTACTGGTGGATGTGGAGTCACCAATTTTGATTGATTATGTTCTGTTGGTGAGACAATTGGCTACCCATCTAGTAACTTAAGGGTTAATCCCCAGCTGAGAGAGTTTCTCAATGATGCCAGAATGGGGGATTGTGTCAGAAGCTTTGGCAGGGTTGAGATAGACTGTGCACTATCTTACCTTCGTCCATGGCTTTGGTGACATTATCAAAGAAGTCTACTGGGTTTAATAAGCATGATATACCCTTAACAAAGCCAACTGGGTTTTATAAGCATGATGTACCCTTAACAAATCCAAACAGGGTTGGGTCTAGCATTTGGAGGTCGCCTATGTCCTTGTTGATAAGGTCCATGACAATTCTTTCCATGGCCTTGCAGATGAGGCTGGTTAGACTTATGTGTGTATAGCACCCAGGGTCAGTTGATGGCCCCCCTTTGTGCAGGGGGATTACTGTCACTTTCTTTGTTCTGCAGGAACATAGCCAGTTCCCAAACTATGATTAGAAAGAATGCCAAGTGGGTCCACTAGGTCTTATTTTAGACTGTTTAGTAAACAACCTGGGATATTATCCCATTCAGGCCATGTTTTTGGCCATGGTAAGTGCAGAGATGACCTGTTCTCTAGAGATATTAGGCAGAGATCTGGTGTCAGGTACGTTTTGGGATATGGTAGGTGGGGACAGGCAGGTGAAGTTTGCACTGAATCTGTCAACTAGTAGGTTGTTGATATCGTCTAATGTAGTAAGAATGATCACATCTACAACCAGTTCAGCACATAGCTGGGTGGGTCTACTTGATATAGTGACATTTCAGAATGTCGAAAACCATATGGTTGAGACCATATGATCGACAATTGAAATGGCGACCATACAAAAAAAAAAAAAATCTTACCTTCACGCCTGCACCTCCCATGGGAGGCTTACACCCCCCCCCCCGGAACTTATATACCAACTCCAAGATGGCACTACAGTGCAGAATGGAAATCTTTCCATTCCACACTGTTTGGAGATGCCGGTTCCGCATGGTTGACATTTCGAATATCGGTCATATGGTCTCAGCCATGTGGTTTTCTACATTCTGAAATGTCGACCATGTGAAGGGGGCACAGCTGGGTATCCCTTTTTAGACTTTAGACATAGTTAAAGAATGCCTTATGATTATCCTTGGCAAAGGATATGATTTTATTTTCATGATTTGCTTTAGAAGACTTTATAAGATTTCTGATTTTCTTGTTTAGGCTTAGGAGGGAACCCTTCCTCTGCAGAGTGATATTCCTCTTGCTTTTGGATAACAGTTTCTTCATCTTTTAATAGCTGAAGTCCACCACGGTGGCTTGCTTTTATGGGAAGACCTGGTTTTGACCTGGTCAGGTACAGTAGAGTCTACACAGTCACTTAAGTGTTTGTACAGGGTATTTGCATACACTTCTGCATAGTGATCATTGATGTCTGTGATTGCAGGTGGTATGAAGCTTTTTATACCATCACTTAGTAGGCTGTAGTTAGCTTTGGTAAAGTTCTATTTATAATTCTTGCTCCTGTGATGGTGTCAGTTCCAGTAGTTACTTCAAATGAGACTGATTTGTGGTCTGACCTGACCAGGGAAGGCATCATGCATGGGGAGGTACAGGGACCCCCCCCCATGTTGTTGAATACTATGTTCAGAATACTGGTGCCCCTAGTGAGGGTGCAGACTATCTGCTTCAGAGCATTTGTGTTCACAAAGTCCAGAAACCTCTGGTCAAGCATGTTTTTGCTCATGTATGTCCCCCAATCTATGGAAGGATAGTTGAAATCTCCCATGACTAAGGTGTTGGGCTGTATGACGAGCGATTCCAATAAATCAAGGTAGGCAGTGTGTTTATCCTGGTCAATGATGGGGATCTATAGCTAGCAATAATGTGATATGGTACTTTCCCACTAGTTAACTGGACATGGAGTAGTTCGAGAGAGTCGTGCTGTTTGACAAGTCTCGAAGAGTATTTGGTTTTAATGAAGTTTATTGTTTCTGTACAGAATTTAAATCCACATTCTGACTCAGTTTAGGTTGAATTAAGTACAAGTGCATTTCTATACACTATTACTTCAAAGTGAACAGCTTGATCATTCATTTCTGCTGCTTGCTTAATTGTTTTATCAGGGGTGTTGTTTAATTAATAAATTAATAGGTTTATCTGATTAATTAGCATATTTAATTGAAATGTATCTGAACGAAGCTTTCAGTACTCTGAAGATGCCCATATTTTTGACGGGTGAAAGTTTCCTGATTGTGGAGTTATTTTAATAAACACAGTCCTGCATGGCAACTGTACAGCCTTCTTTTGTTCAAACATTTTTTTGTTGATATTCTGGAATCATCCTGGGTGAGGGTAGGATACTACTTAGGGTTAGGGACATACCAGTCTGGGATACATAATTAGAGATATCTGTCATGTCTCTCTTTATATAGTCCAGACAGGTACACCTCAAACCTTTCACTCCAACATGGACTATGACAGAGTCATAATGGTACTTGTTGTTGAGTGACTTGAGTGATCTGTCAGATCCTGGCACTTGATAGGCAGGTGACTGTGACCTTCTCCTTTTCCAGTCTGGTGGTGGGGGGTATCTGTGTGTCTCACTATGGAGTTGCCTATACCAAGACATTTGATGTGTTTTGCCTTACTTATGGACTTATTTGTTGAGACATGGATGTGTGTGTTGATATGTGTAGTGGTTTCTTTTTGCTTAGTGGTGAGTGTAAGTGGTATGCTTTTGGGAACTCTCTGTTCTTTTGGTAGGCTTTTAGTGAGTATCTCCACATATGTGGATTTACATGTCATGACCTTATTTTGTGTGAGAGGTGAGGTTTGTGTGATAGGTGAAGCATGTGTGCTGATAACCTGTTTGATGTGTAGTTTGTTTTTATGTGAGAGAATTGACTCCAGTTCCACAGTGTATTTGCATCTCTCACACAGGGTGTTAGCTTGCTTTAGGAGTAAATGGTTGTTAGTATACAGGAAGCAATTGTTACATTGCCTCAAGATGCCCATATCAATCAATCTGGCAGGACAAATGATTGGAAACTGCCTGTCCATTGTGCAAGATTTTTCTGAATGTATTATTTGGGAAGGAAGAGGGCTAACTAGACTTAGGACTTAGGCTTAACTAATTGGCTAGTTTGCCTTGGAGTAGCTAAGGTAGTAGGTGTATAGTAGGTTGTGGATGATAAGTGTGAAAACGCTGCCAGAGCACAACTGAGTTGTCCTTTGCTCAGCATGGAAGCTGTGGGGGGGGGGGGGTTCTACTGGAAGGTCTCTAGGGAAAAATAATATTCCCATGCGTTTGCACCTATACATGGCACTGCTAAGCCCCATTGCACGGGTTACAGCAATGTGCAAATGTGAGGCTTATATACAGGTGAATTTAAACAGTTTTAACACAACCACCAATGGGAAAGCCCCAAACTGAGCCTTTCTCCAGGAATCTCCAACTCAGATGGTTCCTGAGCTACACACTTCTGCCACAAGGGTGCAGGGAGGCCCTTTTAAAGTAAGATGACTGTTTTAAGAACACAGTGATACCAAACAGTCTAGATTCAGCAGGTCTGAATGTAAAGCAAGGAAACACAATTTCAAAGTGCAGGGTAAAACACAATCACAAACAACAAAGATGAAGCAGCATTCCAATTAAATACAGTTAACAAAGTGCAGTGCTGGCTAAAATTATACTTATTTTTCAGTTTGTATTAATGTTTCTGTGGATCATCTGTGTTTCATAATGGAGGGGACTATGTGTGACTCATGCATCCAGTGCAGAGACCTAGTGACCTAGACCCACTTCTGTAGTTAGCATGTCATGTTATCTTTTTGGTTTATCTGAGCATGACTTCTGACATCATACTCAAACAAGTCACTGCTTAGTGTTATGTGGATGGCCTGAGAATCAGTGTCTCTGAATCTAAAGTGACTGCACTATTCCAGAAAAGATTAGTTTGCTCTCTTTAGGCAGGCAGACACAGCCTGTCTTAATGAAGGAGTTCATGTGGTTCTGGTCTTGTTTGTTCTATTAATGTCACAGACCAGGTTAAGGCCTTGCATGTGGGTTGCATGAGTGGAGTTTGACTTACGGATATGCAGCAATTCCATCAAGGCTCGGTCTGAAATGGCCTTGTATGCCAGACACAGGTCACCTCTGAGCACTCTGTATGAGACTGAGTAGAGGGACAGGCTTTTAGCCTATCTGTATAGGATAGGTGTTTGAGACCCTGGATTTTCCTGGTCTGAAACCTCTGTTGTCTCTGCAACTGCTGCATGTGCTTGGCAAGGTACATGCTAAACGGGGCATTGTACTCGATAATGGCCCATTTTCCAAGATCTAAGACTACATTATCATTTTGGATTGGGGTATTGGCTATACTGTCCATTGAGGAAAAGCATTATTACCAAATGTGGCAATACTACATTTTTTGGAATTTAAATTTTAGCCCTTTTTCCTCTGTAACACTTGTTTATGAGACTTAGTTTCTGCTGTAATGTATGGGTATTAGATGGGGATTTAACAACGGCACCAGTTTGCAGTTTTCTGCGAACTTAGTTAAAGAATATTAGTGACATTCTATGGCAAACTGAGTAAAACTGTTTGCCTCTGAACTTTTTCTTAGACCTGAAAAACCCTTCCATGACATCATGAAAGACTGAACCTTCAATGCCTCACTGCCTAAACTAATGTATAGTCTACCTTATTTCTATGTTAAACCCATCAGTAATGATTTCTTAGTTCTAAAAAGACAAGTCAGCAAATAGGTATTACAGGTGGAACTGTAAGAAATAACATGTGGTGATGTAGTAGTGACACCAGACTGTAAGTAAGAAGCTGTTCATCTAAAGAACGCATCTCACAGAAACGGATAACTGGTGCCAGAGCCATGGCCTAAAGTTAAATGCCAAAAAATGCATAGTCATACCCTTCGGGAAAAACAAGGTTACCCCTAGCTACCAAATAGGTGGCAATCCACTGAGCACAGAAGAAGTTATCAGGGACCTGGGGACCCAGGTTGATAGTAGTCTGTCATTCGACACCCATGTAGCTAAAGTAGTTAGGAAGACCTTCTACATTGCCCACCTTATCATGAAGGGATTCTCATCTAGATCAAGGGAGGTCATAGTCTCCCTATACTCATCACTCATCAGACCAATGATTGAGTACAATGCCCCATTCGGAATGTATCTGACCCGACACTTGCAGCAGCTGGAGAGGCCACAAAAGTTCCTCACCAAAAGGATAAAGGGTCTCAAACATCTGTCCTATGCTGCCCGACTGAAAGAACTCCAGCTCTATTCAGTCGCACCGCTTGCTCAGAGGTGACCTTTGCCTAACATACAAGGCCATGTCAAACCCAGATTTGATGAATATGCTTCACCTCAAAAATCTAGATCCGTCAGAGCCACAAGGGCGGGAGACTTAAACCTCGACACGGCTATTAATAGGACGTGCTGGAGGGATAGATTCATCACCCAAAGACTCCCTATGCTGTGGAATAAAATCCCGGTATATGTGAGGCAGAGCACCTCGCTGGCCTTGTTCAAGAGAAATCTTGACCAATGGATGGGAGATCACAGATATACCCCAGGGATTACCTCAGTGTCACTGCTCGACAGAGGCACAGCAAAATAATGGGTATAGTTCCCCATACTAAAGGGGTGGCGTAAGCCACAAAACTATGGGCTAGGCTTGTAAATGCCCTCGGGCAGATAGCCTAGTATGAACCTATGAACCTATGAACCTATAAAGATGGAAGTTACTTTACCCATAATGCACTGCAGTTTATGTAAATCATAGTCTAATACTTACCATGGCATCATTTTGTGAGAGTAGCGACTGTGACAAACTGAGTAAACAGTAAAAAAAAAAAAACAACACACTATAATCTTCATTTTTTTTCAAAATCATTTGCAAAATTAACATGAGGAATATAAATGGAAATGAAATAAATTGTAAATCAACTATACTTCTGAACAAAACCACTTTAACCAAAGATCCTGATTCTGATTTCTGATTTGTGGGTTGGATAAGTAGATGCCAAAAAGGAGAGGTCCCAGTACTGAGGTGCCTGCTGCCTTGACAATGTGGGTTCTATCTTTCATCCAGTTGGATGTCTTCCTCACCAAGTATGGAGCTACTTTTAAGGCACTTACCTTATTTACAATGCCAGTGTGGGATATTGTGTCAAAAGCTTTTGTCAGACCTAAAAAAGCTGTGTGACTGGAATGACCACTATCTACAGTCTATGTAACCTTCTCAAAGAAGTTAACTAAGTTGAGCAGGCAGGATCTGCCTTTGACAAAACCAAGCTGATGTGAGTATAGCTTGATAAGATTTTCTATATCATAGTTCATGAGGTGAGAATATGATGCATTCTACAGCTTTGCAAATCAGACTAAGGCTAAATGCCTGTAGCTTCCTGGCTCAGTGTGGCAGGAACACCCTTGTGTGAGTGCATTACTACTGTAATTGGCCATACTCCAGGAACAAATGCTGTAGCTAAGCTCAGGTTAAACAATTTAAGAAGAAGTTCTACAATGGCATTTTGCCCCTATTTAATAGGCATCTAAATAAATTATCAAGCCTCGTGGAAGTATTATTTGTGGTTTCACAGAAAACATTTACATGTTTCTTTGTTGATATTAGGAGGTATAAGTAATTTAGGAATCTGTGGAATTATATTTTTTCAGGGGTAAAATTTGCAAAATATTTGTCTGCCAGTATGTTTGCTATGTTAGCTGGGTCATAGTCGGTGTAGTGCCATTTTTGGATTAAGTTCAGAACACTGTTGTGTGTTATTTCTTAGTCTGCTAATGTAACTGAAGAAGGACTTAAGAGTTATTCTTGGCTTCAGAAGCAGTTTAAGTTCATGATTTGCCTTTCTAGAACTGATCATAGGATCATAGGAGTTATAAGGTAAATGAGCCTCGAATTTATTTCCACTTTGCCAGCTCCCACCCTTAGGCCTTACCTCTCATTTCAGGGATGGCTAGGCCGGTCATAACAGGTGAATTTATGAACACCCAGCCAGCTGCTCGGTACCTTTTTAAAGTCAGACAGTGTGTCACATTGCTTAACCTGGAGAGGAAGTTTGTTCCAGAGAAAGGGGTAGGCACTGCAGGATATATGTCATTTTCCTTTTGTTCTCATTTATATTTTGGAGTAAATTTATATCTCTGCCCCTGGTGTAAGCTGGACAATTTTATTTATCGAAATATAAGACTTCTTGAACTGTTACATCCCTTAAAGCCGTATAAACAACCCTAGATTTCCCCCGAGGAGTCGATATGAAACTGAGTATAGGAATAACGCCTCCAGTCTGTCTTTGTAGTTCAGATTTCATAAGCCCTTGATCTTTTTAGTTACAAACATCTTGCGCTTTTCCAATTGTTTGATATGTCTAGTAAAGTACATCCCAAACAGGACATTGTACTCAGAGATGGGTGTAATCAAAGCGAATTACAAGGAAGTGAGGACTTCTTTTTTCTTATCATTTGGACAAAAAACTTCATGCTGTGAACTGTACAAAAAGAATTTCTTAACCATTTTAGAAATATGATGGTTAAATGTAAGGGAGCTGGGAGGGTGGCCTGATGGTTAAGGTGTTTGCCTTACAAACACAAGGTGCAAGGTTTGAGTCTCACAAGGAATAATTGGCTAGGCTTAAAATGGCTCGCAAGGGCAGCTAGCTTAGTACTAATCTATGAACCTATGAACCTATGTGCCCAAGTCTCTCGTGACCTTCTCATTTTGAATAGTGTGTTGTCTGTATTATAAGCAGGATGTACGGAGTGCTTATCAAATTCTATAATGCTAGCAGTTTTTAGCTTTGCAATACTTAATATGAGGCATTTCAGAACTGTTGCATGATTTAAGAATTTTTTTCTCTCTTGTTATATTAAGATGGTGGTCCACCACGGTGGTTTGCTCTTAAACACTTCATTATATTTGGCTCTAGCAGGGATAGTAGCGTAAAGGCACTTATCTATGTAGGAACAAACCTCATTTGTATAAATAGTATCTGTGATGGTGTTGGGTCTGGTGATGTTAAAACTGTATCTGGATAGCTTATCCTAGAGTTTGAGATTTGTCTGTGTGAAATATTTGACTGCAGGTATTTTAGAGATTAAAAAAAAAAGATTATACTTTTATGGTCAGACATAACCAGGACTGAAAAAATTAGAAGACTAGTACATGTAGTGGTCATATATTTTTCTCCCCGGGCCTCCGCTGAAAACAGGCTCTGTGGAACCTAGTCGGACATTCCTGGTCAACAAATGTTAAATAAAAATAAAAATAAATATATGACTTAGATAAGACCATGTCAAGAACATTAAAACCTCAAGTTTGTTAACATTTTTTTCCATGGAAGTTTTATTTGTTAAGTCTAAACATTTCTGGAGATATCAAAATATTTGGAGATATAGGTGCTCCAGTTTGTTGAGGGGTAGTTGATATCTCCCATTATTTTTGTAATAGTGTTTCAAGTGCATTTAGAAATCTCACATGACTGGTTCTCTGGCTTAATCTTTATTAAAGGCTGAGAAACGTGGTGATCTAAGAAACCCTCAGATTAAAGCTGCTACTGGTTTGGATTGAGGAGATCCAACTAAAGTGGTGTCCATCCCCAGGACAGCTCCCATTACAGTTGCTCTGGACAAGGCCCACTGGGCAGAGGCCCTAAGACCGACCCAGGATAGCTCCCATTACAGGTGCTCTGGGCAAGGCCCACTGGGCAGAGGCCCTAAGACAGACCCAGGACAGCTCCCATTACAGGTGTTCTGGGCTAGGCCCACTGGGCATAGGCCCTATGACAGACCCAGGACAGCTCCCATTACAGGTGTTCTAGGCAAGGTCCACTGTGTGGAGGCCCTATGTCAGACCCAGGACAGCTCCCAGTACAGGTGTTCTGGGTAAGGCCTTCTGGGTGGAGGCTCTATGACAGATACAGGACATCTCACATTACAGGTGTTCTGGACAAGGCCCACTGGGTGGAGACCCTATCACAGACCCTGAATATCCTGCAAAGATTATTTATTCATTTACTTGCATCTGATGAATGGGTAGTCCAAATGTATATAAGAAATGTCCATTTTCAGAGGAGGCACTGGGAGAAAAGCTCCACAGCTAACTACACATGGTTTTACACTGACTTACAAAAATATAGGATTAACTTATCAAATCAAAACATAAAAAACAAAAATAACACAAAAGGCAAAAAGTACAAACTGCATTAAAAGTAAAGGCCAATGTATGACTGATAATAGAAATGTGCCAGCAGTGATATATTTAACAATATACAGAAAATAGCAATCTAAAAGAAGAGAAATAGACAAACCTAGAAATGACATTATAAGGCAGGACAAAAGGCAAAGATGAGCTGTATGAAGAAGGACATACTCAAGGGAATAAAAAAAAATCTGCTCTACAGCAGAGTGAGGCACCCTGGCCTGGATTCCTAAAGAAAGTTGTGAACAGTACAACACACCAAAGGAGGAATTCATCATACCAGCGGCAGACACAGTTTTAGTAGTTACTCTAAAACAAGCTTGATTAATTATCTATTTGGAGTAGGATATTTACAGACTCTGTGCATGCATGCCAGATTCCAAAACACATTGTGTGCACCTGATGCAACTTAAATGTGATAAAGTGCTTCACAGACAACGTTATAAAAGCACTTGGTGGAGGCCATAGTTATATGACACCAGATTAAGCTATTTATTACAGAATCCTGTGAAATCCTCAGCATTACTCACAAATGCAAACAGCATTTAATGAATTACAACAGGTTGGGGTACTGCATACAGGAAGATATGGAAATGCTTCCTAGAAGGCATTTAGTTAGATGCCAAGTAAGATTACATCTATGCCAGCTCTCTGATCAGGAAATAACCAGCAGGTACGGGTTAGACAGAGACCTGGTGCAGGCTGTGAGTGACATGTGTGCCCAGTACATGTATGCATGTGCATTACAAGGTAATCCCGTACCTGTAGAAACTAAAGTTTTTCTGAGCCTAGGTATACTGGCTTCTGGGACATTTCAATGGCATACTGGAGATGGCATAGGAGTGTCTCAGACAGCAGACAGCTGCATCATCTCACATATCCTAGCAGCAATATGCACCAGGGAGGGTGAGTACATCTGCTTCCCAACTACAGTCATGGAGGGAAGAAATGTCATACATTTCTACACCATTGCCAACTTCCTCCATGTTCTAGGTGCAGTAGACTGCATCCACTTTCCTATTTAAATCTTGTTGTACTTGAAGCAGAAATGTACAAAAATAGAAAGGGGTGGCCATCACTGAATTGTCAGGTGGTGTGTTGAGCAGATGGTATCATAACATAACATAACATAACATAACAACATATCATAACATAACATAACATAACATGACATAACATAACATGA